>NC_138998.1:57748515-58053515 GCF_964374135.1 Grampus griseus | reverse complement strand
CTTGTGGGAGAAAGTGAAATTCTTAACACATTTTAATAACAAGCCAGCTTTTACATTTTGTGGTCTGCATTCATTTGTAAAGAAATCTGGTATTCACAGCCGAAGGTGATGATATGAAGATACTTGACCCCTTCTTCAGAGCCAAGTCTATGTGTAATGCAAGCATCCAGAAGCTCTGAACTAGTTTGGTGCACTTAGTTTTTTCCTCCTGCCTGCAAAAACAACCCCTCAACTCAGATTTTCTACCAGCTCAACTCCTTCCTGTCCAATATTCTAAACTTTTCTGACTCTGTCTTAATGTCTCCAATTTCTGTCCTGTGCTACATTCCTATTCTCCACTTCTCAGATCAACTCATTCAATCTGATGTACCATTTGACCTATCTTCTAGCTTAAGTTCTTTCCTTACCCCCTGTATCAGGTGGCATGCATTCACAAGTGACATAAAATCCAACTTAAATTAGCTTTCTTAAAACAGAGTTTACTGACCCTGTTTATTGACTAGAAGTCTGGTGGTAGGTCAGGATTCTCAGTTAACTTAATTTAGATGTCCTCACTCTTTTCCCCCCAGCTTTATTGAGGTATAATTGATAAATAAATATTGTATATATTTAAGGTGTACAGCGATGGTTTGATATACATATACATTGTGAAATGATTACCACAGTCAAGTTAATTAACACATCTATCACCTCACATAGTTACTTTTTGGTTTTGTTATTGTTTTTTGGTGTGGTGAGAACACTTAAGATCTACTTCCTTTCTTTGCTTTCTCTTGCATATCAGCTTTATCCTAAGGACAATTTCACTCATAGTAGCAATACCGCTGCAGCATTCTAGGCTTCTTATCTGAACAAAACATTTTGGAAGTTGAGAAAGATAAAGAGAGATTTTTTTCTTAGATGTTGCCAGAAAATATCTTTTCCAATTTCTTTGATCCAAATCAGCCCATATGTCACCTCTGAACCAAAATCTTGGCCAGGTGATAGGATTATGTTGCTGCATATGCAACCCCTACCCTAGAGACAGGAGTGAAGTCAAGTTCCCACAAACACATGCACTGAGTCAAAGGAGTAGATACTCAAATGAAAATCAAGTGACTAAAAATAAAAAAGAAAAGAAAAGAAAATCAGGTGACCAAGAGAAGGGGGAATGAGGAAGCAACCACAATGGCCACTATACCCTGAACTTTGCTTTTCAGAGCTCCCTTGGCTCCACGTTCTGAAATCCATATTCATGCCTCTCCCATACAACTTCAGAGTCTGACCCCAGACCAGAGGGGGGCTTTAGAATAAATAATATCTTGGAAATAAATTTATTTCATGACCTTATTTCTCTATAGGGAGACACATATATCTGTAATGTACTATATATATAATCACTGAGGTGAAATAAACTTCAAATACTTAATTCAGTACTCAAATAATTTATCTTCTCTTTGTCTCATTTTCCTCATTTGTAAAATGGGAATAATAATTGTACTTATTTATGGAATTTCAGAAGAAAATAAGCTTAATGTATTAATACACATAAAACATTGAAACACGCCTGGATGTAGAAAACATTCAATAAATGTTCACTACTTATTTGTTAGTTTTATATTATTATTTTTTAGTAGCAGTAATACTGTTAGTATTGATATTGGAATATGTGACAATATACAGGTCCATTCATAATGTGACTCAATTAGAGACAATTATTTTTCCTATATTTATCCCTTAGTCATGTCATCCCTTTATTATCTCAAAGCACATACATACATAATACTATCCCAAAGCAAATATAGCCATGCCAACTTTGTTTCCCTAGAAATTTATAAGTTAAAATAAATTATGTTGACATGGACAATGCCTAAAAGGGCCTTTTTGGTTAAACAAAATTGTGAATACACTTAACAAAGGTTTGATCATACAAATGACCTATAATAGTTACTGAAAGTTAATTTTAATGTTATATAAAATAAATAATAAAATATATAAATGGCACATTCCAAACAAGCCATGATAATGGGAAATCCCCAACTCATTTCTAGTATTTGAAAAGGTAAGGATTCCTAAGAAGGTGAGTTTCAAAAAACCTGACACGATGTTAAGGAGGCAGCTTGTTAATTAAAGAGGCAATCAGATGAGCCAAATTTGGACAAAGATGGTAAGCCCAGGGGAAAAAAAAATTTTAATTTTTTAAAATGAAGGGAAAAAGGTAGAAAGGGAGAGAAGGGAAAAGGGAAGGAAGGCAATAGAAAACATCTAGGGGAAAAAGATCTGGATTTGTTTCCTGAATCTGCCACTTACCAGCTATGTACTCTTGGGCAAATAACTGAACCTTTCTGATTAAATTTATGCACTCTTAAAATAAAAATAATAGTACCTACATAATATTGTGTTGTATCAGTTCTAACATTTTAACATCTCTGAAATGAGAAAAAGCATGTCTTATAATCTATGGAATCTTAGATTCAATGAAATGTGGTAGCACTATGATGAGCATTGACTAAGATACTGTATGTAAAGCACTTAGCACAGTGTCAGGGCAATCTTCTTATTTAACTTCTCTACCTACACTTGTAATTTCTTAAATTAGAAAACCAAAGTTATTTCTCTTGAATTAAGCAGCTTGCCCGGGGTACAAAACAAAATTAGGAAGAAAGAATATCAAAATGTCTACTAATCATCAATAAAATTAAATCAACAAGAATTAGGAAAGCAAGCCCTAAAACTGACTGCAAAGAGAAATAAGAATGTAACTCCATTTGAAATAAATAATATGACCTCAAAAAAAAAAAAAAAAAAAAAAGAGGGCTTCCCTGGTGGCGCTGTGGTTGGGAGTCTGCCTGCCGATGCAGGGCACGCGGGTTCGTGCCCCAGTCTGGGAGGATCCCACGTGCTGCGGAGTGGCTGGGCCCGTGAGCCATGGCCGCTGGGCCTGCGCGTCCGGAGCCTGTGCTCCGCAACGGGAGAGGCCACAACAGTGAGAGGCCCGCGTACCGCAAAAAAAAAAAAAAAAAAAAAAAGAAAGAAAAGAAAAGAAGAAAGAATGCAGGGACCTGGGACTATATGTCCTCAGTCTAAACAAAAATGTATTAAAAAAGAAAAAAAATCTAGGTAACTTTAGAATCCAAGTACCTATGGCTCACTGACCAAATCCAGATCACTGCCTGCTTTTTGCACATAAAGTTTTATTGGAACACATCCAAGGTTTTTTGTTACATATTGTCTATGGCTGATTTCTGTAATGGCAGAGTTGAGTAGTAGCGGCAGAGGTAATGTGGTCCACAATGCCTAAAATAATTATCTGGCCCTTTACAGAAAAAGTTTGCTGACCCCTGCTTTAAAACATAATTGTGATAGCTAATTTTGTATGTCAAGTTGACTGATCACAACATTGTCAACTTGAGGTACCCAGACATTATTTCTGGGTGTGTCTGAGAGTGTTTCAGAATGAGATTAGCGTTTGAATCAATGGACTCAGTAAAGTGAACTACCCTCCTCTATGTGGTGGGCATCATCCAATCCCTTGAGGGCCTTAATAGAACAAAAGGCAGAGGAAGGAAGAATTAGTAGTCCCTTTTTTCTTGTTTCACTGTTTAGCTAGGGCATCTCATCTTATCTTACCTGGCCCTTGCAGTGGAACAATTTGAGCAAAAAAAATAATAATATAGTATTGAATTATAACCCAAAGAATAAAATAAATATGCATGAGTCAATACCTACATAAACAAATGACTTAATAAATAAATAAATGGGAACAAATTGAAGGGACAAATATACCTTAGAGGAGATAAAATATTTCAAATAATATATGCAGATATTCCCTCCTTCAAGAAGTGGAGCTTAATTTAAATCCACTTGAGTGTGGGCTTCTTTCCAAAAAGAGTGTCTAGCTTCCAAAGAATAGAGAAAGGAAAGGGGAAAATAGAAGACTTCAGTAGAGAAATCTAGCAAACACTGCCTTAAGCAAGTGATCAAAGTTAATGTCATCAGTGATGAATCAGGTTAATATCATGCACCACCTAAATATAAGGCGATGAAAAAAGCACCTTACCTCTGTGGTATCCTTCCCCCAAACCCATAACCCCAGTCTAATAATGAGAAAATATTGGACAAATCCAAAGTGAAGGACTATCTACAAAATACCAGACCAGTAATCTTCAAAACTGTCAAGGTCATGAAAACAAGGAAAGACTGAGAAACCACTATAGATCAGAGGAAACTAAGGAACTATATTGTCTAAATGAATTGTGGTATCCTGTATTGGAACCTAGAAAAACTTGTGAAAGGCAAATAAAGTCTCTAATTTAGTTAACAGCAATGTTCCAATGTTAGTGTATTAGTTCTGACAATTATATTAATGTAAGATGCTAACATTAGGGGAAACTGGGTGAGGAGTATACAGGAACTCTCTCTCTACTATCTTTACAATTCTTCTTTATATCTAAATTATTCCAAAATTAAAAGTTTATTTTAACAAAGACTGACAATAACAAAGAACTATAATACATTTAAAAAAACAGGAATGCAAGAGTACATACGGATAGTAAACATAAATGAATGAATGAGTGAATGAATAAGAAAGAAGGAAAAGCTCATTTTAACTGCAGAATATCAATTGATAAATGTAAAAGGAATGATAGAGTTAGAAAATTCCATTTTACAACCATCACAGAAATAATTCAAGCAATAATCAGAAAAAGATGTTATAACTATTGGGTGATACTTTAAGGAGAAAAGGATACTCACACAGTGTCAGAGAATCTTCCCACATATTACTAATTTCTAAGGGAAAATGGTTAATGTCACCAATAATGGGACAATTGACATCACATACCCTCTAATATGATGCACTGAGAAGGACACAACATCACTTATATAATTTTCCTATCAAAAATTCCTAGCCTGGATTTACTCATAAGGAAACAGGCAAACCCAACTGAGAGACATTCTGTAAAACAACTGGCAGATATTTTCCAAAAGTATCTATGGCATGAAAGAAAAAAAAAGATCAAGGAACTACTACAAGTTAAAGGACACTACAGAAGCATAACTACTAAGTGCAATGCATAATTGTGGATTGAATACTGGTTTGGAAAGAAAAAATATTATATTACCATTGGTTCACTCTAATAAACCATTCAATCTACATCCATTTGTAACTGAATGAGCTCTGCCATACATGATGCAGAAAACAGAGCCAGACAATCATGTTCAAGAATTCTAGGAATTAACACTGAAGAAATAATTAAAGATACTCCAAAGAGTTAACAGTGTGAAGATATTCATTGTAACTATTTATGATAGCCAAAATTTCAAAAGTAACCTAAATGTCTATATTTAAGTTTCTTTAGGTTGCAAGTGACCAAGAACTCAATTTATAAGGGTTTAAACAAAAAGAAAATGTGTTGGCTCTTGTAATTAAAGAAAAAAAAAAGGCAAAAAAACAAAACCAAGAGAGGCAGGCTTTAAGGCTGTATTCAGGTTCCTACAATGTCACCGGAATGAATCTTTTGAGTCTGCTTATTCTGAGGATCAGCTTCATCTTCTAACTGGTCCATTTAATGGTCATCATTTGAACACCACCAAATTCAGAGCATGAAAATCTTCTTTTTCCCAGAAGTTCTGTCAAATGTGTTCTTGCGTCATGCTAGCTCTAACTTGGTTACCTATCCACCCTGATCCTGATCATACGGGTTTGCTAAAGCAATCTCACCCAAAACATATGGCTAAAATTTGGGTAGTAGGAATTTACAAAAGAAATGTGGGATACAATTACCACTAACAGGGAGAATTGACACTATGCAAAAGACAGGGATTTACTATCATGTCTAGTGATAAGCCAATGCTTAAATATATTACAATACATCCATTAAAATTATGTTGAAGAAGAATATTTTTCCATGGAAACATTGCCATAATGTATTAAGACAGACAACAAGCACTACCTAAAAGAATAGAAAACATTTACAACAAAATATTAATAGTGGTTATCTCTGAGTAGTGGGAGTTCATAAATCCTCTGAACTGATAAACAAAATTTTGTGTGTAAAAGCCATTTAGTATGGATAGGTTTCATAGAATTCATCTGGTTCTCAAAGAGTTATATAGTTCCCCTAAAAAGGATAAGAATAAATGATTAGGGCACCCTTGCAATTTTGAAGTTGAGAAAACTGGGGTTCAGAGAGATTAAATGCCCTCCTCAAGGTCACAACAGTCTGCTAAATGACAGACCAAGGTAAGAGTCCCAGTCTTCAAATCCCTGAACAGATGCTCTTTCCATTTTGCCATGATGCCTTAACTTAGCTCACTGGGCATTATGTCCCAGGTTGCAACTCCTTGCAAATTAAAATTCTACTGAAAGTTGTGAACTAGATAAACTATTCTATTTTTAAATGTATTGCAAAAGTTAGGAAGTTCGTAATGCAAAAGAAAGAAACTAAAGAGAGCAAGCTTTCTCAAATTTGTATCCATGGATCTCTTAGAATGTGCCATGGACCTATTCCCAAGGGTCAACAAGTTCCTTACGGGAATATTTTTATTTCTATTTTCATTTTATAATAATCTAAAATTAATATTCTAAATCATCTGATGATTCCTAGTAGAATATAAGCTCTGTAAGGGCAGAGCCTTTTTCATTTTTAATCACTGCTGTATCCACAGTGTCTAGAACAAGGCCTGGCACATAGAAGTATCTGGTATATGAATTACTAATGAACAAATAAATAACTAATTTCTGCCACATAACTTCAGTGCTCATGTCTGTGTTACATTTACACTGGCACTAAATTGTAAGCTTTAATTATTAAAAACTAAAAAGAAAAGGGAAAGATAGATTAAGTAAGTAAATGATACGGCTGCACTAGGTCGAGGCCAGATAACATCCCAGTTTACTGTGCAAATAAATAAAGGAAACTGGTTAAACAGTTGAGTCATGACATGGCACTATTAATTAAGTGTGCCAAATTCAAAGAAACCCATCCCATAAGACAGGATCAAGTAATAGATGATTTGGTTTCAGTAAAACAACATCTTCCAGCTTATTAAGTTAAATTAAATTTTTAGGTCTTTTATGTTTAATTTATTGATGTCCTTCTACTTTGTAGAAGCTACAAGCATAAGACATGTATGCTTAATTTTATGTTCTTAAATATTTACATAATTCACAATAAATAATTTGACCACATCAGGCGTCTAAAATATCATTTCCTCTAAAAGTTGTCTTTATATTATTCAAGCTTTTTAAAAAACATTTATTTATTTTGACTGCACCGGGTCTTAGTTGTGGCACACGGGATCTTCGCTGGGACATGTAGGATCTTAGGCGCGGCATGCAGACACTTAGTTGCAGCATGCATGTGGGATCTAGTTCCCCAGCCAGGGATTGAAGCCAGGCCCCCAGCATTGGGAGCATGGAGTCTTACTCACTGGACCACCAGGGAAGTCCCTGTATTATTTAAGTTTTAAAACCAATAAAGTAGTGTTAGCATGAATCAAGAATTAGGAATTCATATCAGTTTTGTAACACTTACTGTATAACCCAGAGTTTCAATACCACTGGGGTTCCATTTTTATTCGTAAAAATGGGATTAACTTGAAAAGTATTCAGCAGAGTAGTTTTATTAATCATAAAGTTAAGAATCTGAAATAACCTGGGAAAACATCGAATCCAACCCATCATTTTACAAATGAGGAAGCTCAGAGGCATTAGGGTGACTTGTCCAAGGTGACCTAATAAGCCATGGTAGGAGTGCACTGAAAAATGCCAAGCATTGTAAAAATACCTCTTAATGATAATGATACTTTAACTCAACAGCCTATTGTTCTTAAATTGATTCCTGGGCACTGTTCTTGTTACATTCTTTAAGTACAAAGAAAAGCAGCGTACTGTTCTGGATTTACACAATCAGATTTGAGGGCTGACATTATTGTAATTGCTTGGTCCTTGAGTCAACTGGCAATGCATCAACGATTAAAATTAAAAGCATGTAAGGAAGCAGGAAGATCTTGGCAATGCATAAATACACTTAGGAAGAAAAGTCAAATTTGAACCTATCAACCTTGGCAGTTTTCCTTTAAGAGAACACAGAAAAGCCACGGTGGCCATGGAAATTAAAACCGTGTTCTAAATGAATGAGAGATGCTGCAAAAATGAGGAGCTGAGGAAAGAATAATAAGCAGCTGAAGCCTCTATATACCAATCAGGGTTTTTAAGATACATTTGGGATTCCATGTAATAGATGAAGCATTGGAGTGAATAATAAGACCAAACTATAAGAATAGTTCTCTTCTCCTTATCTTAGACCAATCAGTGTGATAGTGCACAATTTATATTTAAATGTAAATTTCAAAACTAATTATGATTTCCAAATAGCAGATGGTAATTCAGTTAGAAACACAGTCAAAAGAAAGATTCATTTAGTTTGCTTAAAATGTTTTAGCAAACAGTTTGAAAAACAAAGTTCATACTGGTCATGGGTTTCAAAAAGTACACTGGAAGCTGTGGACTTCCCATGGATATTCTAATCAATTCAATTTAATTAAGGTCCCAATTGAACCAGAATCTTCTCGTTTCTTGCTGAAGTTACTCTGAAGACTTACAGAATACCCATGTCAACCCATTCCCATAGGAGCTCCTCTCTAGAAACAGTTCGGCCAGTAGACGATATAATGGCTTTCTTTGCCAAGCATCTTAGGCCTGTCTTTATAGGTACCTTACACTATATCGTATACCCTAGACGAGCTGGAATGGTCTCAATCTCAGTTTTTCTATCTCATTATCAGAATCATAAGTCACAATATTTTGGCTAGGGAAACATGATCTCTACGACATGGCACAAAAGTGAACCAACAAGGCCCCCTTAGGGGGCTCCCAAATATTTGAAGCAGGCCTAGAATTTGGCATTAAAGATGAGTTCCTGGTTAACATCATGTAGAAGCCAGTTTCATAGAAAGAGGACCAATGCACAGTGAGGTAGCATGTTACTACTAATTTAGCAACCAGCAACTGGTGAGTCATGAGTACACTCCCATTCTGAAGACATTGCACTTAGCTAGTTTTACCATAACTATATGTATCTGCTACCAATGTCTGCAATATTTGTGTTCAAAGAACATTCTCTAACTGAGGCACTATGTGCATCCAGCAACACCATCTAAAATGAAACTATGATATTTATAAAACAATTTCATTTCTCCCTGTAAAATAATTCTGGCATTCTGGATTTCTCATTGCTAACAGCGCCTATATTTAGGGAGAGAGAAAATATATCTATAAACTTTAACTTTTGTTATCACTTCTTTGCTTTTAAAGGGAACTAACAATTATTTGGAAATATTCAGCTGATTGCTTCCATATGACAAATTTTGTTTTCACTAACAGAAAAGCAAAACCAAGGAGAGCTCTAGTATACAACTGTCACTCAGCCAGCTAAGGATGGCCTTGACACTCATAATTCAGGTATTTTCTTTGGGAAGCTGATTTTGAATTTTTCTTTCTTTTTTATTTTTAAATTTTACATCCCTGACTAGGAGGAATAAGCACAGCTCTCCTACATCTCAGTTATGTCATGAGACTAAAAGATGCTGTCCTGGGATGAATTGTGTCCCCCCCAAATTCATATGTTATAGTCCTAACCCCCAAAGTGACTGCATTTGGAGACAGGGCCTTTAAAGAGGTAAGTAAGGATAAATGAGGTCATAAGAGTGGGATCCTAATCCAATATGACTGGTGTCCTTATAAGAAGAGGAAGAAACACCAGGGGTCTGCTATGCATGAACAGAGAAAAGGCCATGTGAGGATACAGCAAGAAGGTGTCCATTTGCAATCCAAGGAGCAAGGCCTCAGGAGAAGTCAAACATGCCAACATTCTGCTCTTGGACTTCCAGACTTCAGAACTGTGAGAAATAAATTTCTGTTGTTTAAGTTACCCATTCTGTGGTATTTTGTTATGGCAGATCTAGAAGATTTATATAGATGCCAAATACTCAATACCAATTAGATGATGCCTGAAACCTCTCTTTAAGTACTTCTCTGAAATTTTTTTAAAAAGCAAAGAACTGAGGCACAAGTACATGATATTTGGGACATTAAAAACTAGATAGAAGCACACAGTCTTACTGGCTTGACGTGTTAAGTAAAGGTTCCAGGTTAACCACAACATCTAGAAAGAAAAGACATCCCAGAAAGAAAAGAACCAGAAATGAGTGTCCAAAATTCTGTGTATAAACTCTGCCCAAATCTCTGGCCAACTCTTGAACAATGTTTGCACAGGACAAATTCCAATCGGTCTAGATAAGGCTAGCAGAACTGAAAAATTTCAGCTATTGCTCGCTACAGAAAAGACTAAACTTTCAGTCTGAGCTGAGCCAAACTGATAAAACAAAAGACATAAATATATTCAAAAAATAAATAACAGGAGTGATATTACCAAAAATGGCAGAGTAGAGAACTCCAAAACGTCACCCCACCATTAAAGCAATGATTAAGCTTAAAAAAATGTCAGAATCAACTTTTTCAAAACTCTGGAATCTAATCAAAACCTTGCAACATCCAAGAGAACACTTATGAGGAAAGAAACTACTGAATTCTGTTAAGAGAAGGTTGTGGCATTTTTAACCTAAAATCTCCCACCTGCTAGCTCAAGTGGCAACCATGAAGATGGTGGCCCAGACTCTTGACAGTGCCAGAGGGAACAATATGGACATCGTTCTCAAAGGATTGTGGTTGTGTGTTTTGACCTATCCGGTGGCTCCTGGAGAGATCAGCTCAGGGGTTTATCTACTCCCTCTCTACCCCTGTACATTTTGGAGCTTTCTCAGTGCTAAAGAGTGATGGGAATATAAAATTATGCATCTCCTTTGGAAAACAGTTTGGGAGTTGCTCGAAAAATTAAATAAAGAATTAACACGTAACAAAACAATTGTACTCCTAGGTATATATCCCCCCAAAACTGAAAACAGTTATTCAAACAAATATTTATATATGAATGTCTCTAGCACCACTATTCATAGTACCCAAAGGTAGAAACAATCCAAACATCCACCAACTAATGAAGGGATAAACAAAATGTGGCATATCGATATAGAGGAATATTATTCAGACAAAAAAAGGAAAGAATACATGCTACAACATGGATTAACCTTAAAAACATAATGCTACTTGAAAGAAGGCAGACACAAAAGGCCACATATTATATTATTCATATATTTATATAAAACATCCATGGAGAAAGAATGCAAATTAGTGATTTCCAGGGGATGAAGGCAGGGAGGAATGGGAAGTGAGTGATCAACTAGTGCTGGTTTTCTTTTGGGGCAGTGAAAATGTTCTGGAACAAGATAGTGGTGATAGGGACTTCCCTGGCAGTCCAGTGGTTGAGACTCCCTGCTTCCACTGCGGGGGGTGCAGGTTCGATCCCTGGTTGGGGGAACTAAGATCCTGCATGTCACACGATGGGGCCAAAAAAAAAAAAAAAATAGTGGTAATAATTACACAATATTGTGAATGTACTAAATGCCAATGAATTGTATACTTTAAAATGGTTAAAATGGTGAATTGTATGTTTTATGAATTTTACCACAATTTGTTTATTAGAACTAATAAATGAATTAAGTAATCTTGCAGGATATAAAATCAATACACAAAAATCTGTTGTGTTTCTATACACCAATAACAAACTATCAGAAAGAAAACTTTTTAAAAATCCCACTTACAATTGCATCAAAAAGAATAAATACCTAGGAATAAATTTAACCAAGGAACTGAAAGAGCTATACACTGAAAACTAGTAGACATTAAGGGAAGAAATTGAGGAAGACACAAATAAAATTTAAAATATCCCATGTTCATGGATCAGAAGAATTAATATTTTAAAATTTCCACACTACTCAAAGCAACCCACAGATTCAATACAACACCTATCAAAATTCCAATGGCATTTTTAACAGAAATAGAACAAACAATCTTAAAATTTGTATGAAATCACAAAAGATCATGAATGGCCCAAAGCAATCTTGAGAAGAACAAAGTTGGAAGCATCACATTCACTGATATGATTTCAAGCTATATTACAAAGCTATAATAATTAAAACAGTATACTATTGGCATAAAAACAGACATAGATCAATGGAACAGAATAGAGAGCCCCAAAATAAACCCACATATGTATGGTCAATTAATTTACAACAAAGGAGCAAAGAATATACAATGAGTAAAGAACAGTCTATTCAATAAGTGATGTTAGGAAACCTGGACAGACACCAGCAAAAGAATGAAATTGTAGCACTATCTTACACCATACACAAAAACTAATTTGAAATGTATTAAGAATTTGAACTTAAGGCCTGAAACCATAAAAATCCCTAGAAGAAAACGTAGGCAGTAAACTCCTTTACACAGTTCTTGGCAATGATTTTTTAAATCTGACACCGAAAGTAAAAGGAACAAAAACAAAAATAAACAAGTGGGACCACATAACACTAAAAAGCTTCTGCACAGTAAAGGAAACCATCAACAAAATGAAAAAACAACCTACCAAATGGAAGAAGATATTATATTTGCAAACGGAATATCCAATAAGGGTTTAATATCCAAAATATACAAAGAACTCATACAACTCAATAGAAAATAATAATAATCTGATTTAAAAATGGGTACTTCTACACATTTTTAAATTATTTAATAATTTCTGAACTGATTATTTTGCCAAAGAAGACATACAGATGGCCAACAGGCTCATGAAAAGATGCTCACCATTGCTAATTATTAGAGAAATGGAAATCAAAACTACAATGAGGTATCACCTCACACCAGTCAGAATGGTCATCATCAAAAAGTCTACAAATAGGGAATTCCCTGGAGGTCCAGTGGTTAGGACTCAGTGCTTTCACTGCCGGGGCCCAGGTTCAATCCCTGGTTGGAGAACTAATATCCCACAAGCCGTGCAGTGTGGCAAAAAAAAAAAAAAGAAGTCTACAAATAATAAATGTTGGAGAGGGTATGGAGAAAAGGGAACCCTCTTACACTGTTGGTGGGAATGTAAACTGGTACAGTCACTATGGAAAACAGTATGAAGGTTCCTCAAAAAACTAAAAATAGAGTTGCCATACAATCCAGCAGTCCCACTCATGGGCATATATCCAGACAAAACTATAATTTGAAAAGACACATGCACCCCTATGTTCATAGCAGCACTATTTACAATAGCCAAGACATGGAAACAACATAAATGTCCATCGACAGATGAATGGATGAAGAAGATGTGATGTGTGTGTGTATGTGTGTGTATATATATATGTGTGTGTGTGTGTATACATGTGTGTGTATATATACATACACACACAATGAAATATTACTCAGCCATAAAAAAGAATGAAATAATGCCATCTGCAGCAACATGGATGGACCTAGAGATTACCATACTAAGTGAAGTAAGTCAGAAAGAGAAAGACAAATACCACATGATATCACTTATATGTGGAATCTAAAATACAACACAAATGAACATATCTATGAAACAGAAACAGACTCACAGATATAGAGAACAGACTGTGGTTGCCAAAGGGGAGGGGTGGGGGAGGGAAGGATTGGGAGTTTGGGATTAGCAGATGCAAACTATTATATACAGGATTGATAAACAAGGTCCTACTGTAGCACACAGGGAACTATATCCAGTGTCTTGTGATAAACCATAATGGAAAAGACTATGAAAAAGAATATGTGTGTGTGTATATATATATATATATAAAACTAACACAACATTATAAATCAACTATACTTCCATTAAAAAAATTTTTTTAATAAAATAAAACCCTGGCCCAGAGCAACACACATTCCTTACACCCACATATCACTAGAGAGATGTAACTCACAGCCAGTTTACACAAGTGAAGTCAAAAAATATAGTCCCAGGCTTCCCTGGTGATGCAGTGGTTAAGAATCCACCTGTCAATGCAGGGGACATGGGTTCAAGCCCTGGTCCAGGAAGATCCCACATGCCACAGAGCAACCAAGCCCGTTTGCCACAACTACTGAGCCTGCACTATAGAGCCCGCAAGCCACAACTAGTGAGCCCACATGCCACAACTACTGAAGCCCGTGCTCCTAGAGCCTGTGCTCTGCAACAAGAGAAGCCACTGCAATGAGAAGCCCGTGCACCACAAGGAAGAGTAGCCCCCACTCACCGCAACTAGAGAAAGCCTGTACACAGCAATGAAGACCCAACGCAGCCAAAAATAAATAAATTAAATTAAAAAAAATATATATACATATATAGTCCCTGGTGGAACAACTGCCTCCCAACAACAACTCCACATTATAAAAGGGAAAATACTCCTTTCTGGTAGACTCTGCCATTCCTTCATTCTCCACTTATGCCTAAACTCCCAAGGAAGAATGGAACTTATCATCCATTCCAGGAACTGTATTATATTCTTCTCATACGTTATCTCACTTAATCTTTCCAAAAGCTCTGTGAATTATTATCCTGACTTATCAGAAAAAGAAGTTGAGACTCCAAGGTAGGAAATGAGTAGCCCAATGTGATGTAGTTGGTAAATGATAGAACATGAATTTAAATCTAGTAGTCTGATTCCAAAGCACATTCTCTGTCCACTGAACAAAGGGAGGATTCATATTACCAAGGATTTGCCTATTTCTTCAAAAGAATCTGAGTTTTAGCTGCACTGCTGCTTTATATTATTGTATTGGACTAATCTTTAAAATATATTGAACAGTTTTTTCCTCTTGATTAGTGGGTGAGAGTCTAGGGAAGATATGTGAATTACTTAATGGACAAAATAAGTTAAATGAGTTAATCTCTTGCTCTCTCCCTCCCTTTGTCCCTGTCTCTCTCTTTCTTTTCTATGTGTCAGCTTTAGTCACTTCTACTAAAGAATGGCTTCCTCATATGATTCCATTTATATAAAATGTCTAGAATGGGCTAAATCATAGAGATAGAAAGAGTGGTATACAGAGGCTGGAGGAAATGGAAGGGACTGCTAATGAGTACAAGGTTTCATTTTGGGGTGATAGAAATATTCTAGAATTAGTGGTAATGGGTGTATAACTCTGAATATACTAAAAATCACTGAATTGTAGACTTTAAAATTGTGAAATTTATGGTATGTGAATTATATCTCAATAAAGCTGTTATTAGAAAACAAGCAAAAAAAGAATGAAATCTTGCAATTTGTGACAACATGGATGGAGCACAAGTGCATTATGCTAAATGAAATAGACAGAGAAAGGCAAATACTGTATGATCTCTCTTATACATGGAATCCATAAATTAATTAATTAACTCAAACTCATAGATACTGAGAATAGATTGGTGGTTACCAGAGGCGGGACTTTGGGGGTGAGAGAAATGAGTGAAGGAGTCAAAAGGTAAAAAATATTTTTAAAACATAATAGAGGGCTTCCCTGGTGGCACAGTGGTTGAGAGTCTACCTGCCAATGCAGGGGACACGGGTTTGTGCCCCGGTCCAGGAAGATCCCACATGCCGTGGAGCGGCTGGGCCCGTGAGCCATGGCCGCTGAGCCTGGGCGTCTGGAGCCTGTGCTCCGCAACGGGAGAGGCCACAACAGTGAGAGGCCCGCGTAGGGCAAAAAATAATAATAATAATAATAATGGAATCCAGAGTCTTCACAACATATTTTTCACAATGTCCAGGATATAATCCAAAGTTAGTTAACATATGAAGAAAGAAATCTGTTTTCTCAAGAGAAAAGGCAGTAAATGAAGTGTGACCTCAGGATGACCCAGATGTTGGAATTAGTTGACAATGATTTTAAAGGAGTTATAAAACTATACTTAAGGATATAAAGGAAAATATGTTTGTAATAAATGCAAATATATATCACAGTACAGAAATAAAAACTACACAAAAGAAACAAATGGAAAACATTGAGCTGAAAAATAAAATATCTGTATAGATATTACATGTTCACAAATAGGAAAATTCAATATGAATAAGGTGTTAACTCTTCCAAATTTGATCTATAACTCCAATGCTCTCACAATCAAACTACCAGAAAATTATTTTGTGGATATTGACAAACTGATATGAAAGTTCACATGGAAACACAAAAGACAAAGAATACCCTTACACAATACTGAAATAGAAAAGCAAAGTCAGAGTACTGACACTACCTGACTTCAAGACTTACTATGAAGTTACAGTAATTAAGACTGTATTGTATTGGTGACAGAATAGACAAGTAGATTAAAGAAACAGATTAAAGAGCCCATAAATAGATCCACCCTTATACAGTCAATTGATCTTTAACAAAGGAGCAAAGGCCATTTAATGGAGAAAGGATAGTCTTTTCAACAAATGGTGTTAGAATAATTATACGTCCATATGCAAACAAAAAATTAGACACAGATCTTACACCTTTCAAAAAATTAATTCAAAATGGATCATAGACAAAAATGTAAAACACAAAGCTATATATAAAATACAATATAGGAGAATATATTACAGGTAAAGTTTAGGTGACCATGGGTTTGACTGAGTTTTTAGATATGAAACCAAAAGGACAATTCATGAAAGAAAAAAATGATGTCATTAAAGTTTAAAACTTCTGCTCTGTGAAAGACACTGTTAAGAGAGTGAAAAGACAAGCCCCAGACTCAGAGAAAATATTAGCAAAACACATATCTAAGACTTTTATCCAATGTATAAAAAGAACTCTTAAAGCTCAAGAGTAAGAAAACAAACATCTGATTAAAAATGGGCAAACTATCTGAACACTTTACTAAACAAGATATACAGATGTCAACTAAGCATATGAAAAGATGGTTTACATAATAAATCATCAGAGAAATGCAAATTAAAACAACAATGAGATACCACTACACACCTATTAGAATGGCCAAAATCCAGAATACTGACAAGACCAAATACTGGCTAGGATGTGGAGCAACAGGAACTCACTAATTGCTGATGGAAATGTAAGAGACACTTTGGAAGACAATTTGGAAGCCAGTTTGGCAGTTTCTTACAGAACTAAACATACTCTTATCAAATGATCCAACAAGCATGCTTCTTGGTATTTTCCCAGATGAATAAAAAACTTCTGTCCACGCAAAAACCTGCACACAGATGTTTATAGCAACTTTTTTATAGCTGCCAAAACTTGGAAGCAACCAAGATGTCCTTCAGTGAGTGAATGGATTAGTAAACATCCAAACAATGGAATATTATTCAGTCTTTAAAAGAAACGGACTATCAAGACATGAAAAGAGGGGCTTCCCTGGTGGCGCAGTGGTTGAGAGTCCGCCTGCTGATGCAGGGGACACAGGTTCATGCTCCGGTCCGGGAAGATCCCACATGCTGCGGAGTGGCTGGGCCCGTGAGCCATGGCCGCTGAGCCTGCGCATCCGGAGCCTGTGCTCCGCAACAGGAGAGGCCACAACAGTGAGAGGCCCGCGTACCGCAAAAAAAAAAAAAAAAAGACATTGAGGAATCTTAAATGCATATTACTAAGTGAAATAATTCAATATGAAAAGGCTACACACTGTGCCATTCCAATATTTGACATTCTGGAGAAGGAAAGTTATGGAGACAGTAAAAAGGGCAGTGGTTTCCAGAGGTCGGTGGGGTTGGCAGAGTGGGATTAATACATGGAGCGCAGAGAATTTTTTAGAGCAGTAGAAAATACTCTGTATGATACCATGATGATGGACACATATCACTAAACATTTGACCAAATCCATACAATGTATAACACCAAGAGTGAGCCATTATATAAATTATGGACTTTGGGTGATTATGATGTGTTATTTGTAGGTTCAACAATTGTAACAAATGTACCACTCTGGTAGGGGATGTTAATAATAGGGGAGGCTATGCATGTGTGGGGACACAGGGTATATGGAAAATATCTTGGCTATTGTAAATAATGCTATAATAAACATGGGCATTCAGATACCTATTCAAGATCTTGATTTCATTTTCTTTGGATGTATACCCAGAAGTGGAATTACTGGATCACATGATAGTTAAATTTTTAATTTTTTGAGGAACTTCCACACTGTTTTTCATAATGCTTATACCAATTTACATTCCCACCAACATGGTACAGGGGTTCCCTTTTCTCCACATTCTCACCAACATTTGTTATCTCTTTTGTTTTTAATAATAGACATCCTAACAGGTGTGAAGTGATATCTCATTGTGATTTTGATTTGCATTTCCCTGATGATCAGTGATGTTAAGCACTTTTTCATACACCTGTTGGACATCTGTATGTCTTCTTCAGAAAAATGTCTTTTCAGATCCTTTGCACTTTTAAAAAAAGTTTTATTTAATTAATTAATTTTTTTGGCCACACTGCATGCCATGTGGGATATTAGTTCCCTGACTAGGAATCAAACCTGCACCCCCTGCATTGGAAGCACAGAGTCTTAACCACCGGAACACCAGGGAAGTCCCCCTTTGCACACTTTAAATAGGATTATTTGTTCCTTGTTTTTGTTTTTGCTACTGAGTTGTATGAGTTCTTTATATATTTTAGATATTAATCCCTTATCAGATATACAGATTAAAAATATCTTCTCCCACAGGTTGCCTTTTCATTTCTTGACTCTTTCCTTTTCTGTGCAGAAGCTTTTTATGGTTTCAGGTCTTATATTGAAGTTTTTAATCCATTTCAAGTTAATTTTGTAAGTGGTGTAAGATAGGGGTCAAATTTCATTCCAATTTTCCCAACACCATTTATTGAAGAGACTTTCCTCATTGTGTGTTCTTGGCAACTTTGTCAAAGATTAGTCGGCAGTATATATGCAGCTTTATTTCTGGGCTGTCTATTTTTTTCCAGTGATACATGTATCTGTTTTTAATGTCAGTGCCATACTGTTTTGATTACTATAGCCTTGTAATACAGCTTGAAATCAGCTTGTTCCTCTTCCTCAAGATTGCCTTAGCTATCTGGGGTCTTTTGTGGTTCCATATGAATTTTAGGATTGTTTTTTCTGTTTCTGTGAAAAATAACATTGGAATTTTGATAAAGATTGTGCTGAATTGGTAGATTGCTTTGGATAATATGGACATTTTAACAATATTATTTCTTCTGGTTCATGAACACAAGGTATTTTTTCATTTATTTGTGTCTTCTTCAATTTCTTTTATCAATATCTTACAGTTTTCAGTGTACAGATCTTTCACCTCTTTGATAAATTTTCTTTTCTTAAAGTGTCCTTGTCTGGCTTTGGTAGGTTAACCTCAGGATGAGTTTGGGACTGTTCCCACCTCTTCAATTTTCTATAAGAGTTTCAGAAGAATTGGCATTAATTCTTCTTTAAATGTTCGGAAGAATTCATTAGTGAAGCCATCTGGTACTGGGCATTTCTTTGCTGAGAGATTTGTGATTACTGATTCAATCTTCCTAGTTATACATATATTCAGATATTTTATTTCTTCATGATTCAGTCTGGGTACACTGTATGTTTCTAGGAATTATCTATTTTTTCTAGGTTATCCAATTTGTTGGCATATAATTGTTTATAGTAATCTCCTATGATCTTTTGAATTTCTGTGCTATCAGTTGTAATATCTCATCTTTCATTTCTGATTTTATTTGTCTTCTCTTTTTTTCATAGCCTAGCTGAACTTTTGTCAATTTTGCTTATTTTTCAAAAAATAGTTCTTAATTTAATTGATTTTTCTATTGTTTTTCTAGTCTCTATTTCATTTATCTCTACTCTGATCTTTATTATTTCCTTCCTTCTACTAACTTTGGGCTTAGTTTATTCTTCTTTTTCTAGTCCCTTGAGGTGTAAAGCAAGGTTTTTTTTATTTGAGATCTTTCATTTTTCCTAATGTAAGTGTTTATTACCAAGAATTTCCCTCTTAGAACTGCTTTTGCTGCATCCCATAAGTTTTGGTATATTTCCATTTTCATTTGTCTCAAGATTTTTTTTTTTTTGGCTGTGTTGGGTCTTCGTTGCTGCATGCGGGCTTTCTCTAGTTGCAGCAAATGGGGCTACTTTTCGTTTTGGTGGGTGGGCTTCTCACTGTGGCAGCTTCTCTTTTTGCAGAGCCTGGGCTCTAGGCACAGGCTTCAGTAGTTGTGGCACACTGGCTTAGTTGCTCCATGGCATGTGGGATCTTCCCGGACCAGGGCTTGAACCCATGTCCCCTGCATTGGCAGGCGGATTCTTTTTTTTTTCTTAATTTATTTATTTTTGGCTGTGTTGGGTCTTCATTTTCTGTGCAAGGGCTTTCTCTAGTTGCAGCAAGCGGGGGCCACTCTTCATTGTGGTGTGCGGGCCTCTCACTATTGTGGCCTCTCCTGTTGTGGAGCACAAGCTCCAGATGCACAGGCTCAGTAGTTGTGGCTCACGGGCCCAGTTACTCTGCGGCATGTGGGATCTTCCCAGACTGCAGCGGGCCGTTTCCGACCAGCAGAATAACGAGCCGCCACACGCAAGATTCTTCTCGTATCACACTTTATTGGAGCACAGCTTGGTTGAAGAAAGATGGAAGGAAGACCCTACGCAGCAGAATATGGCAGGCTTTATACTGGCCAGAAGGTCCACACAACAGCCCTGGATTGGTGTGTGTCAGTACATGTGACAATATATTGCTACACCTACAATCCACGGGATGTACGCGTGGCGCCTTACGTGGCACTCCCGGGTAGTGCAAGCAAGATGCAACAATGTAATTTCGCCTTCCTCTGGACCAAGAATCCAGCTCCTTCCTGGCGGCGTCTCACACCAGACCAGGGCTCGAATTCATGTCCCCTGCATTGGCAGGCAGATTCTCAACCACTGTGCCACCAGGGAAGCCCTGGCAGGTGGATTCTTAACCACTGCGCCACCAGGGAAGTCCCTCTCAAGATATTTTTAAATTTCCTTTTTGATTTCATCTTTGACTCATTAATTGTTCAGGAGGGTGTTGTTTAATTTTCACATATTTGTGAATTTTCCAGCTTTCCTCCTGTTATTGATTTCTAGTTGCATATCCTTATGGTTTGGAATGATACTTGATATGATTTCAATCTTCTTAAATTTCTTGAGACTTGTGACCAAAAATATACCGATCCTGGAGAATGTTATGTGTGCATTTGAGAAAAACGTATATTCTCACATTTTTCTACTGTTGGATGGATGTTCTGTATATGTCTGTTATGTCTATTGGGTCTAAAGTATAGTTCAAGTCCAATCTTTCCCTATTGATTTTCTATCTGGATGATCTATCCATTGTTGAAAGTGGGTTACTGAAGTCCCTTAGTATTATTGCTTTGTTACCTATTTCTGCCTTCAGATCTGGTAATATTTGCTTAATATATTTAGGTGTTCTGATGTTGGGTGTATATATATTTACAATTGTTTTATCCTCTTGATTAATTGACTCTTTTATCATTATATAATGACTTTTTTGTCTCTTGTTACAGATTTTTTTTTTTTGCCGTACGTGGGCCTCTCACTGTTGTGGCCTCTCCCATTGCAGAGCACAGGCTCTGGACACGCAGGCTCAGTGGCCATGGCTCACAGGCCTAGCCGCTCCGCGGCATGTGGGATCTTCTCAGACCGGGGCACAAAGCCGTGTCCCCTGCGTCGGCAGGCGGACTCTCAACCACTGCGCTACCAGGGAAGCCCTTGTCACAGATTTTTACTAAATGTCTATTTTGTCTGTTATGCACATAGCTACCCTTGGTTTCTTTTGGGTTCCATTTTCATGGACTGTCTTTTTCCATCCCTTCACTTTCAACCTATGTATATGTCTTTAAAGCTGAAGTGAGGTTCTTGCAGGCAGCATATATACATATCTTGATTTTTGTCCATTCAGCCACTCTATGTCTTTTCAATGGAGAATTTAATCCATGTACACTTAAAGTAATTATTGATAGGTATAGACTTACTATTAGCATTTTTTAAATTGTTTTCTGGCTGTTTTGTAGTTCCTTTGTTCCTTTCTTCCTCTTTTGCTGTCTTCTTCTGTGATTTGATGATTTTCTGTATTGATAGTCTTTGATTCCTTTCTCTTTATGTTTTGTGTATCTACTATATGCTTTTGCTTTGTGGTTACCATGAGGCTTACCAAAAAAAAACTTATAACAGCCTATTTTAAGCTGATAACAACTTAACTTTAGTCACATACAAAAACTCTACCCTTTTACTCCCCCCTTTATGATTTTGATATCACACTTTACATTTTTTAAAATTATGTATCCATTAAAAAATTATTTTAGCTATATTTTTTGACCTTTGTACTAGAGTTAAGTGATTTACACACCATCAATATAATATTAAAGTATTGTGAGTTTGAGAGTATACTTACCTTTACCAATGTGTTTTATACTTTAATATATTTTCATGTTACTAATTAGTGTCCTTTCATTTCAACTTGAAGAACTCCCTAAAGGAGTATTTTTTCTAAGTCAAAACAGTCTGCTGATTCAGGAAGTGTGAGGTGGGGCCCAGGAACCTGTATGTTTTCTCCCCAGGTGCTGATGATCAACCAGTTATAGGAAATACAGTGGTGTACAATGGTGAAACTCTCAGAGCCTTCTGAGCAATATAGAACTGTATTTCTTCTACATCTTAGGCTTGGACAGTTTGCACATCTCTGTTTATAAGCCATAGTGAATCTACAACCATTTTTAAGAGATCCAGAGTAATTCCAAATTATTCACTAAAGAAGAACCCGTAAGTCACCAGCCTGTGCATACCATCAGAAATTACTTTGTTAATACTCAAGTTATTATGATATGATCCCCACTGGCCTACTATCTGGAAGTTAAAAGTGTTTCTCTTGGTCCTGTCACCCCCAGAATAATTTCTGGGAGTTCCCTAATGAGTTACCACAAGCATGCTCCCGAATAATTTCCCCTGTATCTTCTGCTCTGCCCTCTCATCTCATCACTATAGTACACGGCCTCTTCCAGGACTGCTCCTTTGGAGACTGCTGCTCTGCTGAGGATAATTTCACTAGAAAGCCTGTTGATGTCCCCGCCCTAGCCTTGGAGAGGAAAAGATGCTTCCCCTAAATTCCACAGTAGAGTAACACTTTTTTTTTTTAGAGTAGCACTTTTAAAAGACTTTATGGAAGACCTGAAGATAGGAAGTTCAACACAGAACGTGGCTTATACTAGAATAGCTCATAGACGTCTTAAGGTACCATCTGACTTTGAATCCATGCTTGGCTCCTGCAAGAACAGCTTGTGAAGCAAAAGCCATTCAACTCACATCAGTGGAATCTCCATGTAATCCTGTACCTCTGACTTTGTGTTTAATACCCCTTTACTCCTACTAAAAGGAGAAAAGGAAAATAGGAAAAAAATTGTCCTTTCTCCCCTTCAAGTGGAAAAAGTCTATTTCCTTCAGGAAAATCCCATTTATTCCACCATATCATTTCCATAGGTCACGTACTTTTTTAGCTAGTACCCAGGTCTCCTACTTCCATCCCAATACTCTTTCCACTGCTGTGTTGAATGTGTATCATTCAAACACTAGCCCAGAGAATTGTGATTTTTTTTCAAACACAATACACACAAACACACAGATTGGCCTAAGTGATCAATTAGGAAGCTACCGTAATAATCCAGTTTAGATGAGAGTCTAAACTAAGGCAGTACCAGCAAAGAAGAAGAAAAGGGAAGAGAATTCAAACCTACAGTTAGCAAAATGTAGTGACCAATTCAATGTGAGAACTGAGGGCAAAGATAACAAGACAGAGAAGACCAGGAGCTGAGTAGCACTGAGACTCTGTTTAGACCAGAGAGACTAGGTATCAAAAAATTAACACCATAAAGTCAAAATAAGGAAGAGGTAAAAGTACCATGTGTTTAAATGAGAATATGAAGTTCAAAACTCATGGTAGGTAGATAGGAGGGGGCACAGTTCTCATTAAACCACCTAATCATAGATGTGTCCTTCTGGCAGAGCTGACAGTAGAAGCTCTTAGAAAAAAGAAGACAAACCTAGATAAATCAGGAGACTATGGAATAAAGCAGGGGTGGAGGCCAGGATAGCCCCTAAAGAACAGTGTCTTCCAGTGACAGATATATATCTAAATGACATACTAAGGAAAAGAACCCTTATAGGTACCTTATATTTAAATTACTGAAAAATAGAGATAAAAAAACTTAAAAGCACCCAAAGAAAAATGATGAAGGTGAAAAATTAGACTGAGATTCTCACCAGAATACAATGGGAGCCAGAGACA
This sequence comes from Grampus griseus, assembly GCF_964374135.1. Classification (NCBI taxonomy): domain Eukaryota; kingdom Metazoa; phylum Chordata; class Mammalia; order Artiodactyla; family Delphinidae; genus Grampus; species Grampus griseus. The sequence goes on along the minus strand of NC_138998.1, from coordinate 58,029,350 downwards.
ATGAAATGATCTATCTAATGTGGTGAAAGAAATTAGCTATTAATCTACAATTGTATATATAGTGAATATATCCTTTAATAAACAAAATAAAATAAAGATATTTCCAAGCAAACAAAAACTGCAGGTCACTAATAGACCCACAATTAAGGAAATACTAAAAATATTTCTTCAGGTGGAAGGAATATGATCACAGACAGAGGCATGGTAATGAAGAAAAGAAAGAAGAAGAATAAATAGCAATAGAAAGGTAAATATCTGAGTAAATCTCAACGAATATTGACTGTATAAAATAAAAATAAAGTTTCTGGTATTTAAAATACATGTATAATTGAAATGCATAACAACAAAAACACAAAAGCAGAAAAGGGAAAAGTCTTTTAGGAAATAGCAAAAGTATTAATTTGTATTAGATTTTAATAAGTCGAAGATTCATGCTGTACTATCAGAGTTGACACTAGAAGAATTGTAAAAGAGTGTGTAACCAACAAGTAATGGAGGAGCAGAAATGGAATTTTAAAAACAAAACACTTGACTAATATAAAAGAAGACAAGAAAAAAGGACGATAATATAGAATAGGAGCGTCAAGTAGAAAACAAATGATATACCATTAATTATATTAAATATAAGTAGGCTAAATAGAAAAAGACTAAAATTATCAGATTGGAATTTTTTAAATCTTCAATTATATGCTGCTTACAAGACTACATTAAAGAAACAGGAATGACAGAAATAGGCGAGGGAGATTAAGAGGTATAAACTTCCAGTTAATGAGTTACGAGTATGAAATGTACAGTGTGGGGAATTTAGTCAATAATAATATAATATCTTTGTATGGTGACATGGTAAGTAGACCTATTGTGGTGATCATTTTGTAAGGTACAGACATATCAAATCACTATGTTGTGCACCAGGAGCTAACATAGTGTTGCATATCAATTATACTTCAAAAACAAACAAACAAACAAATTCATAGAAAAAGAGATCAGATTTGAGATTCCTGAGGTGGAGTTGGGGAGATGGGGAATTGGATGAAGGCAGTCAAAAAGGTACAAACTTCCAGTTATAAGATAAATAAGTACTAGGGATATGTTATACAACATGATAAATATAATGAACACTGCTGTACATTATATATGAAAGCTGTTAAGAGAGTAAATCCTAAGAGTTCTCATCACAATGAAAAAAAATTTGCCTTTCTTTTATTTTTTATCTATATGAGATGATGGATGCTCACTAAACTTATTGTGGTAATCATTTCATGATGTACGTAAATCAAATCATTACACTGTATACCTTAAACTTATACAGTGCTGTATGTAAATTATAGCTCAATAAAACTGGAAGAAAGAAAAAATAGGGTTGCAAGTGAAATTATATGAAAAGATACAGCATGCAAAGGGTAACCAAAAGAAAATTGGTATAGCCACACTAAAATTAGAAAATAAAACTTTAAAGCAAGAAATATTACTGGAGATAAAAAATATATTTCATAAGGATAAAAGTTCAATCCAACAGGAAGATATAATAATTCCGAATTTCTATGCATGCTAACATAGCCTCCAAACACATAAAGCAGAAATCAAAAAAACTAAAAGCTGAAATGGAAAAATCTCCAACTACAGTAGAATATTTTAATCTACCTCTTTTAGAATGTGCTAGAACAAACAGACAATAAATAAGATATAGAAGATTTGAACATTATTAGCTAACAAATTAATGATATATGTTGAACAATGGCAGAATACATATCTTTTTCAAATACACATGAAATATTTATTAAAAGTGACCATATTCTGGTCCATAAAGCAAGTCTCAGGAAATTTCAAACAAATCAACAATATAGAATATTTTCTGACCCACTGCAATTAAGCAAGAAGTCAAATTTTAAAGTAACTTTAAGACCCCGTAAGTTTGAAAATGAATAAATCCACTCTATACAACCAATGTATCAAAGAAGATAAAATCTCAATATAAATTAGGAAAATTGGAATTGAATGAAAATAAAAATACTACATATCAAAATTTGTGGAATATAGCTAAAGCGCTGCTTAGAGGGGAATTTATAGTCTTAAATGCATGCATTAGAAAAGAGGAAAGGCTTAAAAGTAATAACTTAAGCAAACATCACAAGAAGTTAGAATATGAAGAGCAAAATAAACTCAAATAAAAGAAAGGAAATACCAAAAATATGAGTAGAAATTAATAAAATCAAAACCAAAAATATAATAATGAAGATAAAGCTAAATTTGGATTCTCTACAAAACTATTTAAATTGATAAATGTCTAACAAGACTGATCAAGAAATAAGAAAGACGGCATAGCCATCCCAAGAAGACATCATTATGGATAATTCAGATAAGAGAATATTTTAAATAACTTTATGCCATAAAATTCAGAAATTTAGATTAAAGGGGAAAATTCCTAAAAAATACATAACTTACCAAGGAGAAACAGAAAATGTCAACATTTCTATAACTATAAAAGGAATTAAATCTATAATTAAAACCTTCCCAAAAAGAAAACCTCAATTCAGAAGTATTTACTGGTGACTTCTACCAAACATTTTAGGAAGAAATTATATCAATTTTTCACATTCTTCTAGAGAATTTTAAAATATAATAAATAAAGAACACTGCATATATTCGTTTCCTATGGCTGCTGTAACAGATTACCACAAACTGGCCTGAAACAACAGAAATTTATTCTCTCACAGTTCTGGAGGCCAGAATTTTAACATCAGTTTCACTGGATCAAGGTGTCAGCAGGGCCACACTGCCTCTGGAGCTTCTAGGAGAGAATTCCTTCTTTGCCTATTCCAGCTTCTGAAGGCTGTTGATATTCCTTGGCTTGTCCAATCTCTGTCTCCCTCTTACACTGCCTTCTCCTCCTCTGTGTGTAATCTCCCTCTGCCTCTCTCTTGTGGGGATAATCTCTTCACAAGATCCTTAACTTTATCATATCTGCAAAGACTCTTTTTCCAAATAAGGTATTAATGGATTCCAGGGACTAGGTCATGAATGTCATTTGGGGAGCCATTCTTCTAGCCTACCACCCACCCCAATTCATTTTATGAGGCCAGCTGAACTTTGACATCAATACCTGAAATGACAGTACAAGAAAGGCAAATTATAGGCCAATATCTTCAGTAAACGTATGTGCAAACCTTAAATAAAATATTAGCAAACCCCATCCAGCAATACATAAAAAGAATAAATATACCATGATCCAGCTGAGGAATGCAAAACTGTCCTAACTTTAAGAAATCAGTTTAATTCTCCACATGAACACTGACCAAAGAAAAAGGGAGAAAAAAATAGGGAGAAACACAGCTCCTTACATCCTCAACCAGAAAGAGGAGTTGTTAGATGTCATTTTAATCTACAATATTTTCCCTGAACAAACTAAATGAAAGGAGCCATAATGCCTTCACCACTTCCACCAGCACCTCTCTCAAATAGGACACCTTTTGGTCTGTGGATGCTTGCAGGTATCCCCCCTACCAGCTACCTGTAATTACCCAGAGAGCCATAACAACTTTCCTGGAAGCCCAGAACTGATTTGATGATTGAAGAATACCTTCTTTAGGTAGGGAGCAGGAGAAAGGCAGATTATATCTAGGTAACGTCTAGCACTTTGTTTTATCATGAAGACGGGGCATGTGAAAATTTTCTCACTGGTCTCTGACTTTGATAACTTCAAATTGCCGGCTCATTGAAATCAAATAAAGTCAATGTATGATCTAGTCCAGAGATGGGTAGTAGACCCAGTTTTAGCAGTCCCTAAAATATTATAGTGCAGTAGTTCTCAACCCAAAGCATATCCCAGCCACCAGGGGACTTTGACAAACTACACAAGCCTTAGCTCCACCCTTGGAGATTTACAGGTATAGGGAGCCACTATTGTGATGGAAATGTATCACATTCTTCAGGTGTATTGTTTACGTATTATAGTGGGGAAAACAGAGTAGAACCATTGGAATAACGATGTAACAAACACAAAAATAGAAATGTATGAAACATAAATACACTCCTTTTCCCCTGATATTTTTGGACTTTATCACACAAACCAAATTAATGTACATGTATTCATTTTCTATTGTTGTATAATAAATTACCACAAATGTATCGGCTTACAATGACATTTATTTTCTCACTAGGTCAGAAGTCTAGGCACACTGTATCTAAATTCTCTGCTCAGGGTCTTACAAGGCTGAAATCAAGGTGTCAGCTAGGGCTGCCATCTCATCTGAGGGTTGGAGGTGTCTTCCAAGCTCACTGAAATTGTTGGCAGAATTCAGTTCTTGCAGTCATAGCTGTTACTGTTAACAGCTCGTAGAGATTGATCTCAGCTCTTAGAGGCCACCTTCAGGTCCTAGCCATAAGGCCTCTTAAAACATGATAGCTTACTTCCTCAAAGCAAGCAGGAGAATCTCACTCCAGTCTGTTACAACGGTCTTACATAAAGTGAAATTACAGAAGTGAACTATCACATCACCTTTGCCACTTTGATGTAATCAATCAAGGGGGCCATGTTCCCACCATATTCACAGGTCCAGCCCACACCCAAGGGTACAGGATCATACAGGGGGTGTACACCAGTGGCTGGGAATCCTGGCTGCTATCTTAGCTTCTGACCTACCACAGTGTGCACTGCAGAAAGGGAAAGAATATAAAAGAATGGGAAAACCTTGGATGGGCAGAGAGTAACTGGAGAAGAGAATCAGAGTGATTGAGGAGTGGTGGCAAGAGGAGAAAGAGCTGGGCAGACAGGCTTGGGGGAGAATCGGGAGAGTTAAGAGTTTTGTCTGGCAATGGACTTTACGTGAGGCAGACAGAAAGATACAATAAGGAAGGAGGACTTCAAGGAAATTCTTCTGACTACTAAGAACTTACTCCCTTTTTTGATATTTTCTTTAGAGACTGCCATAAAATATCTTAATTTCTTTCAGCTAATTGTATGTGTAGTTGTTTTTCTTTCTTCTTTTTATTTTTTGCTTCACTGTCATTCACTTCAGTGCAAATCTGTGCTCAGAATGAAACTCAATGTGATCCAACAATATTTTGATTACATTGTAAAGATGAGGCTTAGGATTCAAACAGACCTGAAATCAAATCTCCACGCCTTCATTTACTAAGTCCGTTATTTTTATAAACCTCCACCAATTATTAAGCACAATATGCCTGTTCGAAATGATGTTGCTTAATTTAGTTTGTGATCAAGATATTGCCTCCAGTTGACTGATTTATCTCCTGTTATCTGGTTAAGTGACAGCTGTGATGACCAGTTTATCCAGATTGACAACAAAATAAATAAATGCAGTGAATTACTTCATTAAATTCCTTAAGTGGTGGTACATATTAAATAAGAATATCTATAACTATCTAAGGTGTACAATAAATATCAGCTTCTACTATTATAGTTTTGTTTTGTTTTGTTTTCGGTATGCGGGCCTCTCACTGTTGCGGCCTCTCGCGTTGCGGAGCACAGGCTCCGGACGCGCAGGCCCAGCGGCCATGGCTCACGGGCCCAGCCGCTCCGCGGCATGTGGGATCTTCCTGGACCGGGGCACAAATCCGTGTCCCCTGCATCGTCAGGAGGACTCTCAACCACTGCATCACCAGGAGAGCCCTACTATTATAGTTTTAAAATTTCCTACACCCTGGCAAACCAACTGGCAAAATGTATTATTATTATGTAAATGACATGTAAAACTAGGAAAGTGAAATTGAGACATATCAGGAGGAGAGCTGATATTAAGCTCATGCTTCTCAGCCTAGACTGTAAAGCACCACAGCAGCTGAAGTTTCTGTCTAGCCACTGACGTTTTCTCAGAGATTTGCATGTAATAAGTGTTGAATGAATACAACATTTAATAAATGAAAACAATATTCTGTGTCTAATTACCAGTTCCATTTATGGTGCTCATAGCCTTATTAAGGGGTCCAGGATCAGGATAAAGGTGGAAGACCTACCTATCAGAAAATTAAGGGCTTGGAAGAGTTGGGAAATAAATTATGTTCTTGCTGGAAGATATTATAAGTAATTTATGCATTCATTTAAAAATATCCTTTGAGCACTTTCTGTGTTCAGATACCATAATAGATGTTGTAAGGGTTAAATAAAGTATACAAGATTTAATTTCTACTCTCAAGGATCTTCAGTCGAATAGAGAAAATACTTGTATACCAATAATTTATATACAAGGCTAGATGTGATAAGTGGCACGTATAACACAAAACAAAATTGTATAGGACTTCAGAGAAAGAAGAGATCACCTTAGACCATGGATTGGCTAACTATGGTCCATGAGCCAGATTCATTGTGGCCTGTTTTTGAATGGACCATGAGCTAAGGATAGTCTTTACATTTTGATAAAACAAAGAAGAATGTAGAGACTGCATGTGGCAAAGCCTAAAATTTTACTGTTACTTTACATAAAAAGTTTGTGGACACCTGTTCCAGACAAATGAACAAAGAAGGCTTCATAGAAGTCACATTTGATCTAGACCTTCAACTGATGGACAGAGCTGGGGTTGGGGAAGGGCACTTGGAATGAAGGGAATTACTTTTACTCAAGCCCAGGGGCAGTGGACTTCAGGACACATCTGAGAATAATGGTGACAGATCCTATTTGGCATGACTAGGAGTTTTATGAAGGGAGAAGTGGAGGAGTCTGGAAGGGTTGTCTGTGGTAGGTGGGCTAAGGAAATGGACTATGCAGTAACTGAGGACATCACAGTTGCCAGAAAGAATTTCATGCAGTTTTTGCAGTGGCCTCTCTTCAAGGATTCTAATGATGAGAATGAAGATGATTTTTCATAGTGGAGCACTATAGTAGTGTAATTTTTATGACAATTAGCCAGAGATGAATCCCATGCTTCACTCCAGCCACCAAAAAACTCATGACAGCAATGCAGATTCTCTTAACTTCAGCCTAGGTCAGACTGAAACTCCCAACCAGTTGCTTAAAGACACCTTGCTTTATTATTTCCCATTTCCTCCACCAGCTAGCTCCCTGAAAATGTGATTTAAAATGGGATTTCAGACAGACTTTCTAGTGTAGCTTTGTTTCACATGACACTATGTTATTAATTCATGACACTATATTATTAATAATATTCACCAACAAGTCTCAGACCCACTATTTCACCCTCATTTAGTGGCAATCTCCAGCAATCAAATAATTGCACTTGTCTGTCTAGCCCAGGCACAAGACACACTTACACAGACTGTTCTGTTGGTCAGTTCCATTTGCTGACAGCTCAGCAGGGAGGGATCGATTTATTCAATGCATAAAGCTGCTGCATACAAGTGGAACTCGGGCTAGGGGAGGGGGGAAATGACTGAGAAAGCAATGGAAAAAGACGTGCAATGTGGAATGAAATGGCAGTTGGTTGGGAAATCTCCATTTGGGAAAAGACACATCTAGTCCACCCCAATTTCCAACTTTCCGCTGAAATCCTGAATGCCTGTTTTCCTCCCTCACAGGTTGAGAAGATAGCAGAGCCTTTATCCAGAAATACATGCCTTCTGGGTGCTGTCAGTCTGGTCAGACACATTGCAATTCTCTGATTGGCCCTCCACTCACATGCTCTGGACTTTTATAAGGACAACAGTTCTTGTAATTAGAAAGGAAAGTAGGAAGTCAGACTAAAACAGACGCAGCAAGGAAAAAATAAAACAAGTTGAAGAAAAAGGAAAGAAAATCACAGGAGAAATAGTTATAAATTTTTTACAATAGCCACAAGGCAGGGTGGGATCACCTGACTTGGATGCAGATAAGGCCGACAGGAGGACAGGGTGGCTGAACCTCAGGCTTCCCTTCTGACTTTCCAGCATCCCCTCCACTTCCCCACTGCCCTAGGCCCTCATATTCCTACCCAGGCCTGTCCTCCATCCCACTTGCTCTAAATATCTCCTTTCTTCCTTCCATTCTGCACCAAAATTAGAGCATTCCTTTTATTAGCTATAATAGCAAAAGGATCTCTTAAAACACTTCATGAAACAGTCTGTTGATCATAGCTCAGTATGATAATTTACTAAGAATATTCACTTCCAAACAGGGAAAAATAGGATGAATTCCCATTGGTAGATTGTCAGGTCATGGTAGGATCACTGAAGGTAAGGAGGAAAAGAAGAAGATAAAAAGGGGTGGAATGAAGGAGAAGGGAAGGGAACTAAATATGTACTGAGTGACATTTAGTTTTACATATAGCATTGTGTGAGCAGATGCCTACAAGAGATTCTATGGGCTAAGTGGCTGCTAGTCAGGAACGTAGACTCCATTGACCCAGATGCGAGCAAATTCCTTAAGGGTGGTAAGGAAATATAGAGAAAGGCAATTCTATGACCCTCTCATGACCCAAACATTATATACATCTGGAAAGTGGACAATAAAGGTGAGCAATTACTAGACTCTGTCAGGGCTTTAGAAAAGTCAGTCAACCATTTTGAGGCTCAGTTTCCTCACTTATAAAACAAAGCTATTGAGGGTGAAAGGGTCTCTACATTTCCTTCTCATTCTTAAATTATATAATTCAATGAATTTTGTCTAATTTTTCCCTCTGTAAGTTCATTCCTATAGCAGATAAAAATGCTTTTATTTCTTCCATCTTAAAAAAAAAGCAAAAAAACTCTCCTTATACTGCTTCTCTGTCTGATTTCTCTAATTTCTTATTTCTCTAATTCCCTTTTCAGCAAAATTCCTTGAAAGAGATGTCTTATAATCCATATCTCCACTCTTTCTCTTCCCATCCTCTCATGAATCCACTCCAATCAGACTTTTGTCCCAATTGTGTTGCAGAAACTTTTCTCATAAGTATCACCAAAGATCTCTAGTAGCCAATGCTCAGTTGTTCTTTTATTTTACTATTAGCAGTATTTTATACAATTCCTCCATTGAACACTTTCTTCATTTGGCTTCCAGGACACCACAGTCACCTAGTTTCTGGCAACGCTTTTTCAATCTAAGTTTCTGGCTTTTCATCATCTCCCCAAATTCCAAATATGAACGGTACAAAAGCACAGCCCTTATTCCTCTTCTTCTCTCTCCACTCATACAATGGATGATTTCATCTGTTCCATGGCCTTGAAGACTATCTATGGGCTGATGACTCTCAGACCTCTGTCCTGACACCAGACTTGAATATCCAAATGCCTATTTGAAACTCCTTAGACATCTAGTTGCTATTTCAAACTCAACACAACAAAAGCTCCCACCACCAGCTTGCTCTTTCTGAAGTCTCTCCAGTCCCATTAAGTGGCAACTCCAGACTTCAGCTACTCAAGCCTACTGCTTGGGAGTCACTCTTGAATCCTTTCTCTCTCACACACATACTATATCTCATCCATCAACAAATTCTCTCAGCTCTTCCTTCAAAATATAAGCAGGAGTCCAGACACTTCTTTCCACTTCCACAGCTACCATCATCTCCTACTTGATTGCAGTAGCCTCTTATAACAGTCACCATCCACGTTGGAAACAGATGGCATCCCCCAATAGAGTAACTGAAGAAATTTTAATTAAGGACCCTTTATGAAGGTGTGGACAGGACTAAGGGAAATTAGCAAATGATGGTCAAGTGTCCAGTGTCTAGCATGGCTTTGGAGGCCAATGGAGTCATTACTATCCTTAGACATACATGAAAAAAAAAAGAGTGGGAGTAATTACCTGAAGATACACAACAGGAACTGCATTCTTCAGTGGAAAAACTCAGCCAGCCTTTGGCAACCATCAGAAAGGAAAATGGAGAAATGAAGACCATGAACTCACTGTCCTCCTGCCTTCCAATCTTCTGATCACAGGCATAACTGAACCCCAAGCCAGAAGACAAGGGGGCCCATTGATGCAGTCCATTAAGGTCATCCTCCTAGCCTCCTGTGCTCCTCTGGGACACAGAGCAGAATGGAAAACAGTAGAGAAGGGATCTGGAGGGGAAAACAAATGTATTTGGCAAAATATCCTCATCTGCAAAACAAATAAATATTACTGTCGTGGAGTGAAGTGAAATAATCAACATAAAGCATTTAGCACAATGCCTGGCACATAGTTTTTAGGGGGAAAAAAAACCTTTTATATGCCTGGCATCATATTTCCAAAGGTGGATTTTTATGGAGTGATGTTTTCCAAACTTCAGATCATGACCAATTAGTGGGCTGTGAACTTAATGGGTTTCCCACCATTTTTTTTTAAGAATTAGAAAAGACCAGCATGCATCTCATGAAGCAAGTGCAAGTATTGTCTCAAAAACATTAATTTCCTTTAAATTCACATTAAATTCAATGCATGTGTGTGTGTGTGTGTGTGTGTGCGTGTGTACGTGCGCACACGCATTTAACTGTGTATTTGTTTCCTAGGGTCAGAAGGTAAAATATATTGGGTTGGCCAAAAAGTTCCTTCAGTTTTTAAGTAAAAATAAAAGACACATTTTTCATTTTCACCAAGAACTTTATTGAACAACATATTCACCCTTTTGTTCCACTACTTCTGCCATTTTTCAGGCAACTTCATAATTTCATCTTCCCAAAACTTTTTATCTTTTTGAGCAAAGGACTGTTCCAGGTGCCTTTTACAGTCTTTCAGGGAATTGAAATCTTTTCCATTAGGAGAATTTTGTAAAGACCGAAATAAATGGAAATCCGAAGATGCAATGTCTGGCGAATACGGTGGATGCATCAGAACCTCCCAGCCAAGCTGTAACAGTTTTTGCCTGGTCATCAAAGAAACATGTGGTTTTGAGTTATCCTGATGGAAGATTATGCGTTTTCTGTTGACTAATTCTGGACGCTTTTCATCGAGTGTTGCTTTCCGTTGGTCTAATTGGAGCAGTACTTGTTGGAATTAATCATTTGGTTTTCCAGAAGGAGCTCATAATAGAGGACTCCCTTTCAATCCCACCATATACACAACATCACCTTTTTTGGTTGAAGACTGGCCTTTGGTGTGGTTGGTGGTGGTTCATTTCACTTGCCCCACAATCTCTTCTGTTCCACACTATTGTACAGTATCCACTTTTCATCACCCATCACAATTTGTTTTAAAAACGGAACATTTTCTTTATGTTTAAGTAGAGAATCGCATGTGGAAATACAGTCAAGAAGGTCTCGCCCCTCCACCCCGGCTTAACTTATGTGGAACCCAAACATCAAAGCAATTAACATAACCAAGCTGGTGTAAATGATTTTCAACTCTTGATTTGGATATTTTGAGTATGTTGGCTATCTCCCCCATGGTATAACATTGATTGCTCTCAATTAATGTTTCGATTTGATCGCTATCAACTTCAGCTGGTCTACCCGAATGTGGAGCATTGTCCAGCGAGAAATCTCCAGCACAAAATGTCACAAACCACTTTTGACACATTCGATCAGTCATAGCACCTTCTCCATACACTGCACAAATCCTTCTTTGTGTTTCAGTTGTTTTTACCTTTCTTGAAATAATAAAGCATAATATGCCAAAAGTGTTGCTTTATTCTTCCATCTTCAATATTGAAATGGCTACAGAAAAATTCACCGATTTTGGGCTTCCCTGGTGGCGCAGTGGTTGAGAGTCTGCCTGCCGATGCAGGGGACACGGGTTCGTGCCCCAGTCCGGGAGGATCCCACATGCCGCGGAGCGGCTGGGCCCATGGGCCATGGGCGCTGAGCCTGCGGGTCCGGAGCCTGTGCTCGGCAACAGGAGAGGCCACACAGTGAGAGGCCCGCATACCGCAAAAAAAAAAAAAAAAAAAAAAAAAAAATTCACCAATTTTGATAAGTTTTGTTTTACAATGCATACTGATATGACAGCTGTCACAATACAATCTAAAAAAAATTGTTTCAAATGAAGCTAAAGACAACTAAGCAGGGCCTCCCTGGTGGAGCAGTGGTTAAGAATCCGTCTGCCAAAGCAGGGGACACAGGTTCGAGCCCTGGTCCAGGAAGATCCCACATGCCACGGAGCAACTAAGCCTGTGCACTACAACTATTGAGCCTGTGCTCTAGAGCCTGCGAGCCACAACTGCTAAGCCTGCATGCCACAACTACTGAAGCCTGAGCACCTAGAGCCCGTGCTCCACAACAAGAGAAGCCACGGCAAGGAGAAGCCCACACACCGCAATGAGGAGTAGCCCCACTCGCCACAACTAGTGAAAGCCCAAGCGCAGCAACAAAACCCAATGCAGCCAAAAATAAATATATAAATAAATAAAATTTTTTTAAAAAGAAAGACAACGAAGCACTACTAGAGCCATTTTACAGGAAAAAAATGAACGAACCTTTTGGCCAACCCAATATTTCTTACTAAGAATTATGGTCAGAAAATGTTTGAAAGCCACAATCCAAGAGTACTTCTAGCTACTTCCTCTCATCTCTCACTTATTCCTCCCCAAGAAGTGATTTGCCTGGTTGACAAATGTGGGAGGAGAAATTGAGCATATGTGCTTGAGTCTTTTCTCATTCTCTTGTCCCTGCTAGTCTCCTCTTCTGCCTTCTCTTATTCTCTATGGTAGATGAAATAATAGCCCCCAAAGATACCGAGTCCTAAAACCTGGAACCCATGAATATTACCTTATATGACAAAGTCTTTGCAGCTATGATTAAGTTAAGGATCTTGAAATGGGGATATTATCCTGGATTATAAGGGTGGGCCCTAAATGCAATTATATGTATCCTTTAAGAGGGAGGCAGTGGAGATTCTACACACAGAGGAGAAAGGCAACGTGAAAACAGAGTAGAAAGGGATTTCAAGACACTGGCCCTCCTTGAATATTGAAGTTATGCTGTCACAAGTCAAGGTATGCTAGCAGACACCATAAGCTAGAAGAAATAAGGAGTGATTACTTATCCATTCATCAGTCAGTAGACATTTTTTTTTAAGATTTTAATTTTTTACTTATTTTTGGCTGCATTGGGTCTTCGTTGCTGCGCGCGGGCTTTTTTTAGTTGTGGCGAGTGGGGGCTACACTTCGTTGGGGTGCACGGGCTTTTTCTTGCAGTGGCTTCTCCTTGCAGTGGTTTCTCTTGTGGAGCACAGGCTCTAGGTGTGCGGGCTTCAGTAGTTGTGATGCACGGGCTTAGTTGCTCTGAGGCATGTGGGACCTTCCCGGACCAGGGATCAAACCCGTGTCCCCTGCATTGGCAGGTGGATTCTTATCCACTGTGCCACCAGGGAAGTCCCAGTTAATAGATATTTTTAAAAATTGCTTTTAAGGGTTCTTTCCATGCCCTTAGTTGGTAGGGAAGGGATTACTAGGCTTGCCACCATGAGTGAAGTGTCATGAGAATTGGGAAGGTCTTTGCACACCAATATGCACTCTGACTTCCCTCATAATAATAACAGCTACACTGAGTGATAATTATGTATAGAACACACAATGTACATCTCTATCCTTACAAAAATTTAGCAAGGTAGCCAGCATTACCCTTCTTTTACAAATGAGAAAACTCAGAGTCAGGAATAGTTATTCCTTTTGGACAAGTTTGTCCAAACTCACACAACTAGTAAGTGACAGAGACAGGTTGTGCATTTAGCTTGATTTGCTTCCAAAAACAGAGCCATCTCCACTTCAAGTGTCTCCCTGTGTTGTCCACCGCTGGTTTCCTGAGGCTAGGTTTGTGTTCCTCAAGCAAGCTGCATATCATAGTTTGTATATATCAAAACTATACATACGGGAAGTTTTGAACGTAGCAGTCTAGTTTTTTCTGGCCATTTTGGTCCCAAGGTCTTATGTCCCACTTGATTATTTCTTTTGTAGTTGTTGGGTTAAAAACTAGATAAAAGGGGGCAAAAGAGGAAGATGTACACTTAACACTAGGGTCTTAGTGCTGGATCGTTTGTTGACAATAAATTTCATTACAAAAATCTCATGGCTATCTTGGAGATCCAAACGCAGAATCTTTTTTTACATGAGGAAAAGAAAGCCAACAAATTCACATATTTGTCTAATAACCAACGACCTCATCAAAGCAGAATATCATTGCAATGTAAACAGACTCCTAATACTTTGTAAGTTCGAAATGGGAATTAACTCCAAATTTATTTTGATCATCCAAACATCACATTGTAAAATTTCCATTACTGTCTCCATTATTTTTCTCTTCTCCTTTTATGTAGGGATATATGAAACTGATACTCTGTAAAGGCAAAACCAAACCCTACTTTTTACTTTGAGAAGGGGAGAAATTTTAAATAGCATTTTTCAGTTGTGGTGATTTTGAGATCCCATGATCAGAGTATTAACTGTCCTTTAAGTAGTAATTCCATTCCACAAAACCAAACCCCAAACATTCACACAAGTTCCTGTCAAGTCACATATTTAAACAAATTATTCTAAATAAATGAATGCTACAGAACCCCCGAAACAATGTGGTTTGCTCCTTTGATTTTCTGGAACATCTTTTTGCTATACTGTGCCGCTACATACTTATTTGGCTTCATGGTGGACTTGTTACGGCATGTTTAAGAATATTCATTACTCTTGGCAGTTATAAACAAAATAAATGCCAAATGGAGATGCTAAGATGCAGACAAAAAAAAAAAAAAAGTTCAGAGTGTAGCTACACAGTATTTGCTCATGCCCTTCGATATCAATACCGTTCTCCGAAAGAATTTCCAAATACTCTAGGCCCAGGCGCAAAGGATAAAACAAGAAGCCCCACCTTTGAGCCCAGTACGGAGGTGATCCGCCCACCCACCAACCAATCCGAAGTCGTGTTCTCCACCTGCCCACGGCTTGAGCGACCTTTTCATTCCCGTCCGCTGTCCCCTTTTACGACAGTTTTCCGGCCTAGTTTACGGCCGCCACTGCCGTATTTCCTGGGGCGCCCGTGTCTGGGCGGTTTGCACATGCTGGTGGTGACCGCGTCGCTTTGTGGTAGAGGCGTAGAGCTGGTGGGGTGGGATGTACCGCGCTCCCGGTGGAAGCAGAGGAGCCGAGCGGGAACCATGGTGAGTTCCGCCTTCCGGCCTCTTGGGCGATCTCAGGCCCAGGCCTTAATCTCTGCTCAAGGTCTGGGAGGAGAGGAGCCGCAGATGTCTCCCTAATGCGACTCAGAGCTGGGGGTGTAGCGCCCCGGCGAGTCACCCTCTGGGACACAGAGCTGTTGCCTCACCCCTCTCGGGCCTTTGTGCCTGCCGTCCATGGGGCTCGGAGGTTAGTGGAAACGCATTTGATTATACCTGCTGGTCCCCTAACACATCCTCGCAGCCCTTTCTCTACATCGCTCTGTCTTTCCCCTTTTCTCTTGCTGACACACCTCTTCTCGATTCCTGAACATATTTGGCCGAAGGTGCTATGAGAAGCTAGTCTCTTAGTTAAGCCTACGTTTAACGGTGAATCAGAATTTACAGGAATCCTCTGTAAACAGTTCTCCCTTCTCTGGCAGAAACTTTATTTCCGTTGCTCTTGATTGAATTTTAATGTGACTTCACTTGCCCGGAGGTGAAAGAAGTTTTCAAGGGGAGGGGAATTATCTTTTTCACTGTTGTATAAGTAAATAAGCAAATCGACTTGCTTTTTTTTTCCTTAGTGAAAAATCCCATACCTTTTAAATGCATTGGATATAAAATTTGCAGGATCATTGGGCAGAAAATTTTCATCCTAAAATTAAATCCCGTTGAAATAAAACTTGTAATAAGTTGGAATGGGAGAATGGGCATGATAGGGAAGGGTGAGAATGGGAGAAATGAATATTTACTCTGCTTCCCTTTACCAGGCCAGTACAGTGGTAGCAGTTGGACTGACCATTGCTGCTGCAGGATTTGCAGGTTTGTTTATGGTTTGGGGGTAGAACTGAAGTAGAGGAGGTTGCGGACTTTTTATTTTATTGCTTTTGTTTTTAGGCCGTTACGCTTTGCAAGCCATGAAGCATATGGAGCCTCAAGTAAAACAAGTTTTTCAAAGTCTACCAAAATCTGTAAGGCTTCTTATTCACCATTTTTGCTAATTCTTTACTGTCTGTGTATGAAGCCTAGAGCCAGACATCCATGAAGTTCTAAGTGATTGCTTTGGACCCCTTCTCTTGCTTCCCGCAAAGAAGGTTTAGAAGTTCTGAGCTTTGTAATGGTGCTACCCTAAAGAATCAAATGTTACGTGTGACAGATTTGGGGAAGAGGTGTTAACAGTTTTAGTATCATGAAAGTTAATATCACTTTAGTGTTCATACACCATTACCTTCAGCATCATTTGCTCTGCATCACAAACACAGAGGGATCTAGGGGTCTGAAGTGATCCATTTTTACTGTGTGGCTCTGGCACTCCCTAACAGAGATTACTTGGGTAACACTTCAGTTAATTGGGCTCTAGAGTATGACTGAATGTGATCATACATTCTGTGGTCAAAATTCAGAATGAATATGATTTTGACAACCTGTAGAGTATTGCTTTTTATTGTTACGATTGAATGTGACAGAGTAGTAGAGTAATGGTAGGTTTTACCAGTATAATTTCTGACATACCAAGGTCAGTGGATCTAATAGCCTGATTTTCTCAATATATATCTTAAAGTCTTGTTTTAGTAGTTGCCTTGAACCTCAAAATGTCCTTGAACCACTTGTCTCAAAAGATCTCTGAATCCTCTAAAGCACTTGTTCTAAAACATGTAGTCATATTCTGAGATCAAATTTTTATCTAGAACATGGCTAGCTTGGAATACTCTTCCCTTCACTCCCAGAAGAACTGGCTTTAAGGCACTGTTATTTTGTCTTGTATCTTCAAGACAGTTTAGATGGTCCGGGGGTTGTGGGGGGGGAATGGATGTTTAATGATCAATAAAATATTTGTTGCTATTTATAGAGTTAAAATACCATAGGGGGCTTCCCTGGTGGCGCAGTGGTTGAGAGTCCGCCTGCGATGCAGGGGACGCGGGTTCGTGCCCTGGTCCGGGAAGATCCCACATGCCGCGGAGCGGCTGGGCCCGTGAGCCATGGCCGCTGAGCCTGCGCGTCCGGAGCCTGTGCTCCACAACGGGAGAGGCCACAGCAGTGAGAGGCCCACGTACAGGGAAAAAAAAAAAAAATATACCATAGGAATTGCACTTAGTTTTCTGAAGTGTCTTAGTTTTTCTGCTGGTTCTATGAACATTTATAGACATTTTTTAGCAGCTTTCAGTTTATTTTGATAATCTTTTCTTACAAATGTATTTCCACTTTCAGGCCTTCAGTGGTGGCTATTACAGAGGTGGGTTTGAACCCAAAATGACAAAACGGGAAGCAGCATTAATACTAGGTGTAAGGTAAAATAATTTCTCACATTTTTAGTATTTTTCTTCCAAATTTAGAGCTATAAGCAAGTGTAAGAAAGACCTTCTCTCTTTTATTAGGAGAGTTATTCTACTGTGTACATTTTTTTTAATTTTTATTATTTTTTTGGCTGCACTGTGTGGCATGCGGGATATTAGGTCCCTGACCAGGGATCTAATCCACACCCCCTGCAGTAGAAGCATGGAGTTTTAACCACTGGACTGCCAGGGACGTTCCATCTATTACATTTTTAAGATCTAAACATTCCCTACAAAAGTCCAATGAGAAGGTCTAATGACACATGAGTACTTTTTAACTCATTGAAGGTAGATTTTTCAACAGATAATCACAGTGCTCAATATTGTTCTCTATAACGGAGTAACAGATTTTTCTGTGATGAAATTCTGCCTTCATTTCCAAATACTTAAACATACTTTTCGATAAAAGGATTGTTATAATGGTTAAAAGTTCAACTAAATTTTTAAGAATGCCTTATTTTTCTAAGGAGCTCTGTTTAGTTCTGTGATTCAGAATATTAATCTTCCTAGTGTGTTAGAGGTTCCCAAATAGCTTTTCATACTGTTGTGTTGACTTACTCCAGTTTCAGTTTTTTTTCAGTTTCACAATTTTTAATCGACCTTTATATAGTTTTTTAATGTGACCCAGATCTACTCTGAAGTATACCTTTTCCTTTTTAAATTAGCCCTACTGCCAATAAGGGAAAAATAAGAGATGCTCATCGACGAATTATGCTTTTAAATCACCCAGACAAGGGTAAGTATCATTAAACTATTGTTAACACATTTTGTTGGAGTAACTGTTATTAGTGGGATAATTTTGTATCTAATTCTTGGCTATTATAAGGGAAATGCCTAGATCTGTTTGTGAGCACTGTCTCCCAGGCTGGATCCATTTGTTTAGGTATCTTAAAAGAGTAAGTTTTGAGTGAAAAATTTATAGACTAATGAGCAGATCTAGTAACTACTATAATTTGGAAGTAGTGATAAGCATTAACTGTGTTTTGAGATCTGCAGTTGTGATGTGACTTACAGTAGTGAGTCTCAAATACTGCTACTACTACTGTTTGGGGTGGGGGGTGTCTACATTCTTACCTAAGGAAAATGTTGAATTTCAGTTAATGAAACTAATAAAACTTTTAACTTTTTTCCTATACATTTAGACCTTTTAACTAGTGGTTACCTAGTTAGAAACCTATAGGATGTATTAGTTTCTGATACACTTCTAAGCAGCCTAGGCTGAGTTGAAAGATCAAATGGAATACCAAAATGTAGACCACAAAATCCACATTCCAGTGTTTAAGTCCTTTTACTTTACAGGAGAAGCCTCTCTTTAAGAAAGAGTGTTTTGAGTTTAAACAGGGTTGTAATTGTTTGGTATCTGACTGCATAACCTTTTACAAAACTTAGCTTATACTAACTGGAAGGCTCTTGATTCTGTAGGTCTAGGGTGGAGCCCATAAATTTGCATCCTAACTAAGCTTTTTACTGATTGCTGGTGCTTGCTGGTCTGAGGGCCACACTTTGAGAATCACTCAAATCACTGCTGCAGTTCAGTAGGAAAGGAGATGTAGGTGACATCGTGAAGGGACTGTTGGTAACAGGAAAAGGATATAAAGCAAAGTGGGGTCTTCCCAACTAAGCTCAGCACCTCTGAAAATTTCATGGTTTTAAAATAACACAGTACAATAAATTGGTGTTTATGACTTGTGATCGTCATGAAAAGGTAACTTACACTATTTCAAAGTCACATAAGTATGAGAATTTTTTAAAATTTTATTTCTATCAGTTTAAGCTTTTTCAGAAGGTGCCATTTTTTGTGGAAATCTCCCTCCCATTGGTCAAATATATTAACCATGTTTTTGGTCATCCAGTTCCAGTGTCATAGTTATTTTAAAAAGTCAAAATTTCATTTCTGCTCATTTCACCTCTTAGATAAGCATAGGAATTCTTGAAGCAAGAGAATAGCTTTTCACCAAGCAGAAATTGGAGAGTCCATATTATAACTATTCCTTTTTTTTCTTCCTGTAGGAGGATCTCCTTATATAGCAGCCAAAATCAATGAAGCTAAAGATTTACTAGAAGGTCAAGCTAAAAAATGAAGTAAATGTATGATGAATTTTAAGTTCCTATTCATTTATGTATATGAGTACCAGCTTTTTATAATAAAATGCCTCAAAGCTACACATTTTAAAAATTAACATAAGCTAAATGAAAGCCTTGGTATAAATTTGAGGATTTAAAATCGGATTATAGAATATTTGTAGGTTAATACTCCATGATTATGGATAAGTGCATGCCATTTGAAGTGTTTGTTACTCATTTGTCAAGTAATTTGGTACCTATGTCAAGACAAAGTGAACAAGATAGTCTCTCTCTGAAGGAATCCCCAATCTGATGGGAGATTGATAAACTGATAATTAAAATACAATGTGAAAATAATTAAAATACAATGTGATAAATATGATGGAATTAGCACAGGTTGTTGTAGTAGGGGCTCATCTCATTAAGACAGGTGGCTGTTCAAGGTACAGAGGACTCCCCCAGCCACTTAGAACCTTGAACTTAAAAGTGAATTTAGGGCTTCCCTGGTGGCGCAGTGGTCGAGAGTCCATCTGCCGATGCAGGGAACACGGGTCCGTGCCCCGGTCCAGGAAGATCCCACATGCCGCGGAGTGGCTGGGCCCGTGAGCCATGGCCGCTGAGCCTGCGCATCCGGAGCCTGTGCTTCGCAACGGGAGAGGCCACAACAGTGAGAGGACCGAGTACCGCAAAAAAAAAAAAAAAAAAAAAGTGAATTTAGCCACAACTTAACCTGAGAAATTGATCTAGGTATGTATTTATCACTTTGTCAGTGATAAATCTGAATTGTTTCCGATTTCATACAGTAAAAACTGTTAACAGTATGATAAAGATTTGAGAATACAAGTCCTGTTTTTAATCAAGAAAGTATGTATATTTTATTTAGCTAACCCCTTAAAGAGACTGACCATTTATAAACTACTTTAATTGGTTATTTTTTTACATAATCAAGTTTCACATCTGTTAAAACACAATTAGTGAAACGGAAAAGCTCTCAGTTATCAAAATATAACGAAGGACTCGATAATTCATACACTGATATATTTAAATGACATTTCAGGGTAAATAGCTATTGGTCTAACAAAAAATATCTAAGGATAACCAGAGGACCTACCTAAAACATGTGAGGTTAAGATAGCTATTTTGTGGTCAGCCAGAATACTTAATTTTCAGTTCTAAGATGATAAATACTACTACCTACAATCTAAACTTTCTTCAATCTTCCTAAAGTTAATTGTTAATGGGGAACACAAAGACTTTCAAGGTCAAAATAATGGAGGTGGTCATATTTAGCACTGGAATGTGTTTAGGGACATTTCAAAATGGAGGTGTATCTGCTTTTATTTTCCATCCCATTTCCTCATTCAAAATCTGATCAAGTTCATTTGCCATGATTTAGAGTATGACGAAGCACTTGGCTATTTCCAGGGACAAGGGGGTATGAAGGTACGGCTGATCCATGTTATTCAAAGTAGTTGTGTTGTATAAAGACACTGAGAATACTAAATTAGTGAATCCTGAACCACTGTTCATAGGGGTTTCCTGTGAGCCTCTGGTCACAATATTTTTGTTAACCAGTGAATATATAACCTTGTTTACAAGTGTTTCTGTTTAAGACATCTTATTTAATATATATTGTTGATTCATTAACATTAAATTCACAGCCAATAACATCATAACTCATGCCAATCCATCACAGCCTTCTTGCATTTAGGAACCTTAGGCAGCAGCACTTCACTACACTTGGGGGCCATCTTAAACAGTGAAATCACCAATAAAAAGGACAAAAATGCAAAAAACTTGGCATTAAATGGACCATGAAAAGGATGCTTATTTACAGTAGGAAAACTGAAACAAGGCAGAGCATAACTTTGTAGGTACCGGGTGACTCATTTTCACACTTTGCATGTCCACAACCAACCAGGAAATCGCCGTGATTGTTGACTTTGGAGGTATGAACTTGAAAATAAGGAATCCGCTAATAATGAGGATCAATTGTATTTTGGCTTACTAGCCTTTTATTTCAGTCCTTTGGACTAGTCAAAAAAAAATGTTTATGAACAAGAGCTTTAATTAAGGAAAAGAGATATTATCAACTAAAAAGCAAATTTTTCAGACGAATAGAAGATATGCCCAAAGGCAATCAAGCATTAACTTTAAAAAGGAAAACGTCATGTTGAAGGTACACTTTTGAGTGTTTAATGCAAACACAGCATACCTGTTTCTAAGATACCACTTTACAATAATACTAAGGAGCACAGCAGACCACATTTTTCTTTCATAGTAATGTTTTATTTTCTCTAGGCTTACCTTTTTCAAGTAGAAGAATCCATATTTCACTGAAAGCCGTTAGGCAAACCTACCATTTTTCTTGGGTAAAAAAGTCATCTTTTTTATGAGGGCTCTAGATCATGGTAATTGATGCAAGTATGATGATCTGTAAGAGAGCCTTCATCTTTTAATGGTATTTTCTTACAAAATGCTTGTGTATTATTAACATTTATCGACTGTTTACAATGTGCTAGCGTTGAGCTAAGCATTTCCCCCTTACCCAGTAGTAGTTACTATTAAAGTACATTTTACAAGTAATGAAATTGAAGTTCAGTGAGGTTAAGATACTTGCCCAAAGCAACATGCTGGCTGAGAAAACTGATCTTTCTCAAACCCGAAGTTCTACGCTGTTAACCTCCACACTGTGGTACCTTTCACAAATCTGATAACCCAGGGATGTTTTCCTTGGTGGTACTGAAATGTGTGTCTCGTACTTGTCATTACACTTCTACCTTGGGCCCTTTTTATCCACGGGTCCTTTCAGATATAGACTTCTTTAAAAGGGAGGAAGATAATGGTTGAATATAGGACTAGGAATAGGAGGTACAGGTTTCAAGTGAAACTTCTGCTATAATAGCCAGGCAACTTTGAGCAAGGTATCTATGCACTTAGGGCTCTGCTTCCTCATCTGTTAAGAGGGGAAAAAAAAATAACAGCCAACTTAAATTGTTAAGATTTCTCCACTTTATGGATAGGAAATTGAAAAACTAGAGCAAATGCTTTCTGAAGTTGCACAGCTACTGAAACTATAAGCCCTGAATATCTTCTCCAATTTACTAGCTTCATTTATAATTTGGTTCTCTATATATTAGTCCTTAATACATGCCTATTCACAGCCTTAATGTTTAGAACTGGCATACCAGAGCTTTAGTTTCCTTACTTAGCCTCTTTCCTTTTGCCTTCACTGGGCCTCTAGGTTGACAACAGATGAGTCCTATGCTACTTAAATAAAAACCTGCTTTGGTGATGAAAGTAGGCTGTAATGGGTGGTCCTGAAGTCGAATCTTTTCCCACCCTTATTTTTAAGCAAATTCTCTTGCCTTCAGCTGTTTTACAAATGATGGGAATATCTATAGAAGCATTTAACAAGTCATACAGACCCAAACCATTCAAGAAATAATTGAGAACATGTATGAAAATGGAACACAAGCCCATTTTCTGATTCTAGAAGCTTGGTTATATAGTTTTCTCTGCTATCCTTAATTTCCTGTGCTCTAAATCACAACAAACAGAAGCAAGAAGGGTAAAAGGCAGCTAGATGTAAAATGAGAAGTGGAAGAAACTGGATAACTAGTATCTTAACGCAGGGTAAAAACCTAAACATGTTGGACCATGCCACACTAAAAAGCTATGTAGTATTCGGCACACTGAAAATTTATTTTCTACCTTAAAAGAAAACCTTGTATCAGAAGTAATTTAAATTAATCCAGGCAGAATGCTTCATTTAAGAGTTAACCAAGCTTAAGTTTAAACACTTCAGGCTAAAATAATGAGTTCTACTGTTTCAGTGAGAATTTATAAGGCACCTTTCTGTTGTTAACAACCTATAAAAGTTGTTTTGCATTTCAGAAGTGTGTGATGGGGTCATTATTTTGTTCAGCATAAATGATCCCCCAAACGTTAATTACAATGAAAATTTAGAAGTTGGCTCTAAAACTTAAAAGGCCAGAATATGGTAGAAAGAAATCTATAAATCTGAGGTAAAGTAAAAAGCACTTACTTAGAATGCTAGAATAGGTTTTTGGTTAAAGAACCCTGGACTGAGAGTAACCCTGAGTACCAGGAAACTTAAATGACTTAAGCTCTGCTTTTTGTTGCTGGCACTGCTGTTCAGTGTTGTGTATCTGCTTAGAGCCAACTGTTGCTTTAGCAACAGGATATAGAAAGAGCTATCCAGTGTTAACCTGTTATTCCTGACCCAATGACAAGGTCGTAGTCCAGTGTTAGGGTATAATCTGGAACAAGTTAACACTTGCTGTGACCTTAGTGCTGTTTCAGTTAATGGAATTTCAAGTGAAGTATTTACGTATTTTTCTTTACAACCTGAAAACAGCAAGGTGAAAAATGAAGTTCAAAGAGGTTGAGGTATGAGCTCCAGGGAACAATTAAGCATAGATTAGTTCATCTAGAAAAACTATGGGAAAATTTCTGTAATGAAAATAGTCTCTAACCTAGAAAATGAGTAGCTACATTTGACAATCCATCAAGTAAAAAGGGTACGAAACATTCAGAAAATATCCCTGTGGTTTCACCCTAATTTGAGAAACTGCTAACTAGTATACTTAATAGTGGGACTTTGAAATTGAGAATGTTAGTGAAAAATAATTCTGCCCTTCTTTTATCTTTAGATTGTATACAATATAGCTGGAAATGTCTGGGACAGATATAAATAGAAAACAAACACCATTTTAATTCAGCATACTCCTTAAGAGTACATGGTTAAGTATCACACAGGGTCTAACATATGATTACACTCTAGTTATATTATATTGGAAAGGCCTTTATGGGATCACCTAGTCTAGGCCTCTCTAGTTGGATGAAACGGAATATAGAAAAAGTTTGTACAACTAAGATAGTAACTCCCAATTCTGTGCTTCAGTACCCTGAAACAGTAATATAGAAGATACAGATGAATCTGAATCTAAAGTGACCCACTGATAAACCATTTTAAAAAACAAAATTAATATTTTCATTATATACACCTCCCTCATCCAATAATTAGGGCTTTTCTGGATGATTAGACCCTTGCTTGGATTTCTGGAGTAAATGATTATACCTTAAAACGTATTATTAGGTTGTCTCTTCTGTGGGTCAAAACTGGTCAGCTCCCAGCAATTTCCTGTGGTTCAACATAACTGACGTTTTCAACCAGCAGTTGAGTGCAGTTTCAAATTACCACCACTTGCCAAAAGTTTTACTATAGCAGATTGCAATTATTGCTTTATTGCAACAGTTCCCTGAAATAAAACCCAAATGCTGTCATAGGTTAATCATGGGTTATAAGTGAATATTATCCATTCAAGCATCCTAGTAAAAAACTAAAATTTTAAAATAAGGGACCTGCAAATTCACCATATCAGATATCCTTATAAAGGGTACAGGGGATCCAAGTTGTAAATAGCAAAGATAGGGAGACTGAGGCTTTACAATGAACACCCTACTTGTTGCCTTTTGGAATTTTGCCAAACCCATAGATCCAATTCAAGTTCCTTGAAGCCTTAGAAAATCTAAATATAAAAGTAATTTTCCTTTATTCATTTCCAGTAACCGCCAATCATCTGCTTACGGCATAAGCTCATTGTAGGCACAGCCTATAAGAATATTAACTAGTTGGTTTCAACCTGAAAAGAGTCGATCTGTTTGCAGAGGACACAAATGGTAGGTACTATTTCCCAATCTACCAGCAACATTCAGTTAACATACCAACTTTGCAGAGACCCTTCTGAGGTTAAACACTAGACTCATAGCAAACAGTAGCTACAAAAATACTTCCAAAGGTGATGGATCCCAGCCACAGAAGAACGGCTGACATGAATGGAGATCCAGGACAAATAGTAAAACACCAGCTTAGTGTTTTCCTGTTCTTTGGTTATTTTGCTTGTCTGTATATACCTGGACTTGCTTTTTAAAGAATATTTACTTAAGCTACTACCTCCCTCAGCCTTGTCCTAAGCAACGTCTCAGTTTTCATGAACTCACTGGTTTGATATGCTGTTACCTCCACATTAAAATAGTTACTTAAAATTAATACTTTTATGTATCCCTATTATAATTTTAACAGTGGTGACTGACCTGTCAACAGAAACCCATACCATTTTGTGAAAGTTTTAGGCCCGTGGAAGGCTTAAAAGAGTGATGCCAAACCCAAGAATCCTAGGCTTCCCAAGTCTTCAGGAAAAGACCATTTTTACCCCCATGTAATCTCAGTTCTTAATTCATGATTTAGTTCAGATATCATACACGATTTCATATATGTATGCTGAAACAATACTTAAGCTGCACAAAACCTTTGGGGGGGCGGGGCTGGGGGGCTGGCAAGTTTTCCCATAGCAACATTCCATGTAACTTGTAGCCAAAAAAGATGCACTCCTGTCAAACTAAGTTTGGAAGGCTACCTCTATCAGGAATAGTTACCTTTGGGAGTGGGCTTTTCAGTTCTGAATCGGAGCATGTGCTATTAAAAAAAAAAAAAGATAAAAGGCCTATCATGATTCTGCAGCACATATTTCTAAAGGACATTGGGATTAGTCATTTGTAAATAATGAAATCTTAATACTTATTTCCTAGAATCAGGTTATTAGTTCTAAAAAAACTCCCTGGGCTAAACCCACTTAAGATGATTTTGTGTTTCTTCCGTTCCCACTGAAACAGTCTTTACAGGAGGATTTTACTGAATATTCTACCTGGAAGAAAATGAAAAATCGTATTTTCTTTATATCATATTTACCGATTTGGGGATTAATGAAAATTCTTCTCATACCTTATAATTAATTTGTAACTCTACTACTGAAGAGAAGAATAAAAAGGCCAACAATTTTACATGTTTCTGACTTTGGTGGATTAAAAAAAAGACATTTGTGGGTAATTTTATTAAGATATGAAATTACTTGATATTATTTATTCAATGTTCACGGACTGCACTATTCACACTACACCTTAAAATTTTCAGTTATCAGGGTTTTAGGAAAAAGCATGTAATATCATCACAACTTTAACCTCAACAGTAATAAATTTCAGGGCTAGGGTTTTACATACACTGACCTGGCAAATATTTTTAACTATAACCTGAATTGTCCTTCAGCCATAAATTAACATCACTTAGCTTTTTTATGCACGTAAATTAACATAAATTATGCACATAAAATACTTTTCAGATGCCAAGTGAAAGAGCTTTCTTCTTGCTCAGTAGTCTTTATATAATATTGTAGAGCAACTCCCATAAACCCACAACTACTTGATATCACCTTGCAACACACTTCGTTTAAGTTTGTATCTTCCTAAAATTAAGACATCTGGCTAAAATATTTACCAAAAATCCATTCATTAGTATAAGAACCTTTAAAATTATTTCCTTGAGAACCAAAAATCAAATTCGTGACATTCCTTATTTAAAAACTGCTCATTATACTTCTTTATAAAAATAACTTTAATAAAGAATCAAAGGCAAAAGTAAAATTCTGGATTTTACCCCAATGCCTTCCAAAAGTTGCCTATGATTAGAATTTTGTTACAAAGACTTTCCTAATATCAAATCTCTGATCAATTCCCTAAACCATTCTATTCTAACACACTAAATTTTTTTAAGTACTAAGATTTCAGAGGATTCATTACAAAATGATAAATTGACCAGCTAATATTTTACTACTTATGAGCAAGTATAAATGCATCTTAAAAAGCAATCAGAATACTACTCTAGGCCTTTAAGTAGGTCCAACTACTTTTCAACAGTTGGTATAAAAAGTAGAAAGTTAAAAATCAGCAAATGGAAGATCAAAGTTTATTTACTACCTGCATACAAAAACATATTGCACATCAAACAACCAAAATCAAAAAAAAAAAAAAAAGGGAAAAAAAAAAGAAAAAGGGGGAAAAAAGAAAAGGAAAAGATACTCTACTGAAGACTAACATGTAGTTTATACAGAATAAACCTTCTGGAAATTGATCTTTTCAGTAGTTCAGGTTATGTCTGAATGGACATGACTAATTCAGCTTAGTGTTTTAACTAAAGCTATGTTTGATTTTTTAAATACTGTACACTTTAATAAATAAACCAAACAAAGCCTCAATGTAGAACAGTCACTGCCAATATCACCCAGTGTCCCTGCAGATGAGAATTTAACAAATGTATTCCAGTGGCCTGCAGATTTTCCTCTACATACAGCATTTTAAAAACACATTAAAACAGACCAGTTTCCAGACTAAACTAATGACGAAATTACAATTCAGTGCAAAATATCTTAGACTGCATTTCACTCTAGTTTTCCTCAGGTGAAGAAGTGGTTGCATATTATTAAAAATGTAACAAAAGCAGCTAATGCTTTCATAAAGAATATTCCCTTAGGGATCCCACCCCCCACCCACCTCCCCCCATCTCTGCCATATTTTGAAAACAAAATAACATTTCCTATAGCCAGCAACTTTTTTTAATGTTACATATACTATTCTCAAGGCACATCTGATGATATATTTTATAACACAGTAGGTGTCAAAGTATGTTTAACATATGATTTCTTCAGGATCCCTCCCCTTTCTGAATTCCAAATGGAGGAACTGAAAGTGCGATGTAAAGACTGGCGATCCATATTCTATCTTTGGCAAGCTTGTACAAGCACTATTGTAAAATGTAATGTAAAAGAACTGTAAACTAGGAACTTCTTCAGTTTATGAAACACCATTCAGGACTGCTGCTTCTTGAGTATTTTCTTCTTTTAAGGTATTAATCTTTTCTTCTCCTGGAGTACGCTGTAGCTTAGAAATTTCATCGCCAGAAGCACTAGTTGGGCCATTTATTGCCTTTTCTGAAGGACCATGCTCTTCAATCACATCTTTTGCCTGCCAAAGGGAGACAACTTTTTCAACTTCTTTATAAATGAAATCTATAGCTGAGGAGGACAATAGCTACATAAACATTAATTAGCTAATAAATAATTTTAGTTTTCACATACCACAATGGATCAAAGAATTAAAACATTCTTAAAATTCAAAACAAATACCAATGTACTCCACCTCTCTGGGCTTTTCAACTCTTTATCTCTAGTATCTAGCGGTGCATAAACCACAGGAAGAATCTGTACCTGTTTACTGAAAACTTGCACCTAATTTCATTTTAACCACTGGAAAGCTCACCATATAAAAGATATAAACATTAATACCCTAAGTAACGCAAATAACCACCTACTTACTCACCTTTTTTTTGGAACTGACATTTACATATCAAATCCCTTAAAATATTTAAAAGAATTGAAACTTAAAGGTCTTTATCCACCAATGAGAAGAGGTATATTCAGCCTATTGTTCCCCAAATTAAGGCAACAGTCTCTATGCCCAGTATCTTTGGGCAGACTGAATTTTACGAATGCTATTTAGAGTTCTAAATGAAAAGTATTTCAGGCTCAAGCATGCATATCTTCAGTTACCTGGGGCCAAAAACAAAATCAAGAGTAGTCTTTAACTAAAATATTACTGGTCTAATTGGGGAAACAAGTGATCATACAAGTAAGTTAAGAAGTGAAAATAAAACTAAACCATACCGAAAACAAAAACAAAAACACCAAAACCTACAGGTTAAATTCTCCTTACCATTTCTTTCTTGTTTTTAGCCAAAGTTTCCCTTGGGAGGTTTCTTTGTCTGCTCTGAGACTCAGCTCTAGAAATATAATCTGCAACTGTGACTGTTGAAGATGAGAAAAAAATTACAGGTGTTGAAAAAGTACTTCTAAAGTTTATTTATGGATAAAGAGTAATTTTACTTTTAAAATAAATTAATGGTGGGTTACCCAATTCAAAATTTTCTTAAGCTGGGTACCACCTCCAACCAAAAACTAACCCTGAAAAATGTGCCTGTGGTTTAGTGCTGACTACAGAAGATTTCAAGCTGGAGAGGCAAGGAAGCCTAGATTAAAGTCCTCTTCAACAAGAGTCCAGCCATTTGCTTCTGGTTAGTCTACAGTTGTGGGGTAAGTCTGACATAGAAATCCACAACCAAGAATAGAGAATGCAGCATTGTAAGCCCAGTGTTTGCACTTATCAGTGGGGGAAAAAATGGGGCAAACTGGGTCAAATCGTGGTGTAGCATGCTTCAATTTGAAATTTTCATCAAAGATGTAAAAGATTTACTCAGAAATTAGTTGTTCTGGTTTTTTTTTTTTTTTAACATTTTCTTTAAAAGCACAGTAAGATATCCAAGTGTATTTTATGGTTCCTTTTTCACATTTCACACTAGAAACCATTCTGAGTAATCTAAAAAAACTGCAAGCAAACTAAAGATGACAGAACACCAACCTAAAAATGTTGCCATTGATCATGGTGGGAAAAGGTCCACCATTAATTCAGTAACCACTCCCTTTCCCCATCTTGCCAATCTTTCAAGCGACTGACTGAAAGGTGTTTGTGTTTACAATGGCAGTAGGGATACAGGGAAAAGACTAACGCAAAGGCGAAAAGACTAACCCACACTAACACCCTACTGCCAACCCAACTGCAACAAACTACCTCTGGTCTGCTAGTACACTGGACTGGCCTCACACTGCAGAACTTTCTCTTCAAGGACCTGCAACTTAGAATTCACTGATTTGAAGAAATATCAAAATAATCACCCTCTTCCTTTCAAAGTATTTACTTTCCCTCAGAAACTGATGAAGGAAAATCCCTGATTATGTGGAATACGGTGTACTTTAAATTATGGAAGCAGGTAAATTACGAAAGAATTAAAACTCGGGTAAATTTAAAATTTAAAGTCACTATGTACAGGAAGAGCTAGTCCATCAGGTTCAAATTATATGAAAATAAATCATTTTAATATAATAAAAAGCTGGATTGTATTTACAATTCATTTTTCTTAATCATGAATTAACATGCTAACACCTTTCTTTATAAGATCCAAGAACTTTCTAGAACTTTCAAGAACTTTCTAAAATTATACTGTTTACCAAGAAAGGATTCTGACATAGATAGAACTATTAAAATGAATCTTTTTAAATCCCAAGGAAACAACTTAATTCAGAACTAATACACATCTTTAGAAACACCGCTAAATAAAGATGTTTCATGTCTAAAACTGTCTCTTTCCCTCCAAATTATAAGAAACTCAATGTACTCATTTTGGAGCTTTATAAATGGTCATTTAAATTCACTGTAAATAAATTTATAAATACATTTAATAATAGTTTCCAAAATTGGGGAGAGGGATACTATCAAATCCACTTCATCATTATATCTACATACACAGAAGCAAAAGCATCCTATTCTAATTTGGAGAGCACCTTAATGAATTCATTCTGTTTCCATGGTTGAGCCCTCAGTGACACCTGGAAGAACTCAGCTACCTGGAAACCCTGATGCATAGACATGCATACTGCTAAATTTGAACACGTGACAATTCTTAGAACTCTTCATCCACTATGTACAGAGAATAGTATACTTTGATACAGTTTATCAATTAATAGGCACTTAGCTGGAAAGGTAAAAATTTATCAGTGCCCCTCCCCTACCAAAGGGAGGTAAAACTAAAAATAACCTCAGTTAATTCAAAGAAAAACCTGTTTATAGCCAGTCTTTAAAATAAAAGCCACTTAAAAGTTCAAAACAGATTAATAAGTATTTACAATATCTAGAAAAAAACTGAGGCAATTTGTGCAGCATAAATTTGGACTCTAGAATTTAAGGGCTCCAAAGTTAATCCACTGGACACCAGTATACTGTCATTCTTTTCTTAGTAAAGAATACTCACTGCTTAATTTATACTAAGGGCAACAAGAAATTCTGAGCAAATATTTGTTTATTTCAGAGAATGTTGACATTAACTTTGGATAGAAGCTGCCTTCGTAGAACTCCTTCCAGGGGCAAAGGAGAAAATGATGTGCTTTTTCCACCTATTGTGTGTGTGTGTGTGTGTGTGTGTGTGCGCGCGTGTGTGTGTTGGTTTGGGGGGCAGGGGGCACGCTGAGAAAGGCAATGAGTTCTAAAGAGGAAATTAGTACTTCCAAAGAACAGAGTAAAATAGGAATAAATGCAGTAAAGAACACAAATCATTGCTTAATTATTTAAAACTCTAAATTACTCAAGTTTCAATTAATACCATGCAGAAATCTCTTCCTCTTCTTTATCAAAGGTTTTACGTTATTCCCTTTATGTCCTTTGACTCAGTAATGAACCACCATCCACCTAGTTAATAAATTATGTTGTAATTTATTCTATCTCAAGCCCAACCTACTAACAGCTTAAATTTCCTTATTTGTAAAGTACAGCCAAAAAGTGTACACACTGCTATGCCAGCTTCAAAAAACAAAATAAATACAATCTCTTCATCTAAAAGATATTTCTAACACTAAAGAGAAAGAAAAGAAGAGAAAACAGTAACATTTCCTGGAACCTATTTTGACAATATTTAATTCCTTTTAAATTTACAACTATCTTTAAAACATCAACTTTTTTTTCCCCAAGAATGGAAACTAATACCCTTAACCAGTCTTCTCAAATGTCTCCACAACCACTAAACTTAAAATTCTAAATAAAGATACTGGAATTTACATTCTTTATTTGGGGAAAACACAAGAATTTGCTTTGGAAAGAATGCAAAATTGATTAGTTTAAAAGGGGTTTATTTCTGGTGCACACAGTTTCTTCATTGTAAATATACATGTGATTCTCCATACAAAGGAAATGGAATTATGTTCAAGATAGTATAGACACAGCAAACAAGTTTCTTTGAAGTTACTAAAAATTATATCTACTTAAATTAACATTCTAAAACTAAGTAAGTACTATTAATTTGAATAGTTAGTAGGTGTAAGGGAAAAGGCATCACACTACAATAAACAAAAACATAACATGCATTCCTCTTACTAGGAAAAAGACACTTTCAAGTATTTTTTTCATTTATACTTTTTTTTTAAACTGTGGGTATGAGAAACCCCACAAAAATGAGGTGCTGAACCCAGTTATAGCAAGCAGGCACCATGCAAAAGCTGCCCAGTTTTGCCAATCAACCTCAATCACAATCTACAACATAGTTCCTGGGATGGCAGGCCCCAACTCAAGAATGCAGAATCTGCCAAGTGGACAAAATAACGGTATTCTCAACAGTATTTCCATGTAAAAAAATTGAGACACAACATTAGTTCAATTAGACGGGTTTACTACACATTTACGGTGTGAAGGAAGAATGCATTTTCTTAAGAGTAGTAGTCGTATTAGTTGAGTAAACAATTTATGCAATGCACATCTTGAATGTATATGCACAGGTGTACATGTAAGTATAATATATTTAGAAAGCAGACACATGACATTTTTTTTCATGCTTGTAACCTGGTGTTGGCAACAGGTCCACGCAAGTTACCTGGCTGTCTATCTTCTGCCTGACCCCTGAAACGACGCCTGCGGCTACGATTGCGTCGCTGGGGTTTTTTTTCACTATCATCTGTAATTGCAAAGTTCACCATGAACTATTCTGACAAAAACAAAGCAAAAAACAAAGCAAAAAAAATAAAAAAACAAAAAACTTCTTTCCTTCAAAGATTTAAAGAAGGGAAAAGAACCTTTTAATTAAACAGGAAAAATAAAACAATACACATTACTCACAGGAAAAATACTTTTGTAGTTTAAAACATTCCTACTACATTAAATATGGAATTATCATCCAGAAATTAAGAGGGTTTTAACTCTTGATTAAACAAACTCTAAGACTTAATTACCATCATTCAGGAATAAAGTTTTCCTTTTTTTTACCAAAGTTAATGACATTTTAGCCCTCTGGAAATCAATTCCTACTCAGTATACACACCTTCATTAGTGTCATTTATAACATTTAAAGAGGCAAACTGAAAGCCCAATTTTGGTTTAGAACAGTAAGAGTATTAAGTGCCTTGCAGTTTGAATATTTGTATTGAAGGGCACTTTAATAAACCCTCCCAGTTTCAAATTATTTGGCTATACAAATCTGAGAACTAGACATTTAAGACAGACACAAAGCCATCTACCTCGTCTGAAGTAAACACTAGGAAAAATTCAACTTGTGAATTGCATATGTTTGGGATTTTTTTTTAAAAAAAGCTTCATACATTAACAATATTATACAATAATATATATCTTTTCCCTAAGTGCTTACATACCTAGCCCATTTTCATTAACTGAAGCTGTATCAGATTCAGTCATCCCATCCATCAGAACAGCATCTTCATCAGTCCTTCGTCTACGAGACCGCCTACGACGGTTAGTACTGTGATGAGATTCGCTGGCATCAGTGTCTGCAGTCTGATCTGATTCTGTATTATCAAGTAAGCTGTATGGATTGCTGTCTGGATCTTTGAGCACTATATGCATGTCAGAGGCAAGAAATATTTGTTTAAGAGAGCTGCAGTTATTAGGAATACTCCGACCTATATTGAACTATATCAATTAATGATAAGAAACTTCAATTTTCCCCAGGTAAAAATATACCCTCTCTGTCTTCAGATAAAATGTTTTCTGTATCACTATTTTACCTGAAAAACAACAAATATAAAAACCTTTAAATGGCAATGAAATATTAAAACAGAAGAAGGGCAGACAACTTGGCTTTCTACCATTTCTCTTTGACTTGTTTTGAAAACGTATTAGGAACTAGTATATTATTACATGCTACTTTTTACATTCACATTCCTAGCTAATCCTGCCCAGAGGCTAGAGAAATAAAAATGAAAACAAATATTCAGCTAAAATGAATCAATTCCACGAAACAGCTTTTTGTCTCCATAACTGAGTTCAATGTGGTTGCTGCTTCTTTGTGCCAATGTTAATGAACTATTTCCAAATAATACTCAACACCTGCACTCCATGACATAATAGAAATCTCTTACTATGAACTGAAGCAAGCAAAACAAGTCTACACAAAAAAGCATACTAAAAAATTTGAAATTCTAACTGGTTATAGGAAAATGTGGAAATGAATGTTGAGTAGTACTCCCATCTCCAGAAAGAAAGAGTGAAGGTGGAGTAAGGTGGGGTGAGGGTGGGAAAGGAAAGGTTTTAAGATATAATTTATAAGAAAAAAAAATACCCATCTTACCTATGTGCATTTATTGCTTCCACCAATCAAATTATAGAAGAAATTCACCTAATCACGATTTTTCCTTTCTAAGTTTCCTTTGGTAACAGCTAGCAAGCTAGCATCTTTGCAAAAGACACTAAGTTTATCCATTAATCATAAACACTAGGTAAAGTACATTTACTTTGTAATTCAGCATACTATAATTTTATAAACCTTGATAAGAGTGAACAATATACTAAAATATAAAAAACTATTTCCCTGGAAGTCTGTAAACTGAACTTTAGGACTTGAAGAATATCACTAGAACTAGAGAGTACTTTAAAGTCCCGTAAAAGGTGTGATTTGATCCAGCCTTTTTTAAAAATTTATTAAGAGTGGTTTTATTAAAAGTTGCCATACAATAATATGCTATGGATCTAGTCCATGGATCCCTGACAATTCTCAATTCTCCCCCCAGCCCATTATACTAAGCAAGAACATTCTGAATATTCTAGCTAAACTTTCACTGAGAAACACTCTATAGTGCTTTTCCTTATGTTGCTATGTGTATGTGTGTGTATATATATATTCTACTATTTTCCTCAGACAGTTAAAAGAGAAACTTCCAAAAATGAGTGGCCCTGGTAAATGAATTAACGTATATGAAATTATACTGTTTACCAAGAAAGGATTCTGACATAGTATATAAAAGACTACCAGAACTGATGGAAGATTTGCCACCACGTGGTCCACCACGACCTCGACCCCCTGAAACACTTCTGCCTCTTCCTCCTGGGCGTCTCCTGCTGTCACGCTGATGCCGGCTCTCTCGGTCATCTTCTCCCGCCAATGACCAATCACTTAGCTCGTCTTTACGCTCAGATTCAGTTTCAGATGGGTTAGACAGCTCAGAGTTTGTACCTTGGGAAAGAAGAAAACATAAGCCAACTATATTTCTATTAAAGAAAAAAGTGAAATTTTTCAACATTATTTCCTGCTAATCACTGTTTAACCCTACTGATTGGCTGCTCCAAAGAAAGAGAAATAAAAATGTTAATGAATTTGAAATTTATTAACTAAGAAATAATTGAATGTTAATATTGTATACTAGTAATAAAGTATTTACCTAGTCAGATAGATTAAAAATTGAACTGTCTGGATGCGCAGAAACATGGCCAATAGAATTTTGCAAAGAACATACAAAACGTTACACATATACAATATGAAAATGCACTTAATATAGGGAAATATTTTTTAAATTTTGCCCATTTTTAGGTTTTTAACAAATTGTTAGTATTGGGTTGGCCAAACAGTTCATTTGGTTTTAAGTAAAAATAAAAGACACATTTTTCATTTTCACCAAGAATTTTACTGCACAATGCATTCACTAAGCAAACGAACTGTTTGGCAACCCAATATAATAAGAAATAACCACTATCCAATATTTAAAAGCAAATTTAATCATATTTAGAAGAATGAGTACTTTATCTGCATACTGTATTCTACCATTATTTCACTGATTCTAGGCAGCACCTTTTTTTCACATTTAACATCTCTGAAATAAGAATATTTCTTATAATTGATGGTCTCATGAACTGGGAGTGTATTTTTAGTAGCTCTACATAAAATTATGTTTTTCGCACAATAATGTCTTAAGTTTGAAGAATACAGCGTTTGAAATCACTGAACAAATTTTAGGTTACTCTAAGAAAAGACAGCTTCAACCTGACAATCAATGGAGTTGAAGCCATTATCAGTGAAACAAAACTTCAGCATGACTTTAAAAGTTTATGGACTTTTTCTAACATCCCAATGGCCAAATTCAATAGTGACCTTTTAAAAATGTAAACACTGCAAAGATTCTATGAAAGCTTACATCATTATTATTATAACACAATTAATGTGTCAGATTTATATGACCCAATCACTATCATACTCATTCCCACTTCTATTCTTTGTTAGTTCTGGGATGGCATTTTTTCATCCTTTCCTCTTAGCATAGAGGTATCCTATGCTTTTCAAAAGTTCATTTTACACCTTTTTTTTTTTCCCTGGCTGCATTGGGTCTTTGTTGCTGTGCACGGGCTTTCTCTGGTTGCAGCGAGCAGGGGCTACTCTTCATTGCAGTGCGTGGACTTCTCATTACAGTGGCTTCTCCTGTTGTGGAGCACGGGCTCTAGGCACGCGGGCTTCAGGAGTTGTGGCACGTGAGCTCTAGAGCGCAGGCTCAGTAGTTGTGGCGCACGGGCTTCTTTGCTCCGCGGCATGTGGGATGTCTCTGGACCAGGGCTCAAACCCATGTCCCCTGCATTGGCAGGCGGATTCTTAACCACTGCGCCACCAGGGAAGCCCATTTTACACCGTTTTGCTTTTACAAAAGACCTCCACAAATACCTGTTTTCGCTAACCAAAAGAAATCAAAGAGGATTTCTGCTTTAGGAAAAAAAGGCACGAAGAGAAAATAGCCTTCGGCATTTGCTTTGCAGCAAGCCATTATAGAGGCAGCAAGCACCCCAAACAGTGACAGCAGCACACCCCAGCTCCTTCCTCAGGAACTAAACTCAGCATCAAGCCAACATAGTTTTGACCTGTGTCGGTGAGCATCTGTGCTTTATCTCACGTTATTTTGTGCATCTATTAGCAAGATGTGTCCTAAGGTAATTGCTTCTTCACTTTATGCCATTTCAGCTTACAAAAGGTTTCACAGGAAAACTCTACTTTCTGATAGTGTGGGAAACCTATACATGCAAATCTATCTCCTTAAGGGCCCAGTTCAATGTCTGTAGCTTCCAACCAATATAACTAAAAACAGACCTCTCCCCTTATTTCCTTAATGTGTATCTATCATGAAGTATTGTCATGTGTTGTTTTCTATTTTCTCCAGTGTGGATTTACTTCCCACTTGGTCTACAATATAATAAAGGGGAGAGCTCTGTCTTATATCTCTAAATGCCCCCAGAAGCCTAGCAACATGCATATCAATTTTCTCTTGAGATGTGAATTTGCTGCATGATTTTGAAGTTCCTATACTGAACTCCCAAATAAGACAGATAAACTAGAAATACACTATATTAACTCCATAGTCATTTAATGATAAAAGCAAAACACAAGAGCTCTTCAGATACACAAAATGCTACATACTAAAGTACAGGGATTAAAACGTAAAGTTTAAAAACAAGCCTACCAACTTCCTTTCTCCTTTAAAGATAAGTCTTCTATCATCTTTTTTTCTCCATATGCCATTAAATATAGATATAGCTAGTCATTATATAAGAATGGATACGTCAGACATACATTTTAAGAAAAATATAGCACGCTTCTAGTAGTGACGTTCGAATCTTTGTTAAGAAATGAGTCTCATAGTAGAGAATGAATTAAAACACTTATTTTTCCAAATGACAAAAAAGAACTTTGTTAACTGATGTCATGGTCTGGTGGAATAAGGGTAGTTTATCATTTCATGAGTAGCTAAAAAAACAAAACAAAACAATCAAAAAAAACCTTGGAATGTATCAGAACTTTGGGATTTATTTACAAAGCTATATATCCTGCCTGAAAACATTACCAAAATTTGAAGTTAGATGAGTATCTCATTTTTTAACAGAAGTTCCTTTCAAATTACCTTTAGAAATACAGTGTAGTATTTAACTCAGTATCATAAGCAAAAAAATTTTCTTAGGTTTAACCTAAATCTAATACTCAAGATACTCAAAGAGGGTGTCTAAATCATAAATAGATTTCAGTAGATAAAGACAGCTATTAAGGTCAAAAACAAAAAAAGCTAATGAACTGGCTAGTGTTCCACTTCCTTCATATTAAACATTTCTGAGATGGCATAAGGAACTCTGCAGATGTAATTAAGGTTAAGGATATTGAGGTGGGAGGATTATCCTAGATCATCCAGGTAAGGCCAAATTAATCACATGGATCTTTAAAAAGTAGAGAACCATTCTCAACTACAGAGAACCAGAGATGGCAGCATAAGGACTCTCTGTAATTACTGGCTTTATCAGACGGAGGAAGCGGTCAATAAGCCAAGGAACAGAGATTGTCTCTATAAGCTGGAAGTGTCAAAGGAACAAATTTTTCCCTAGAGCCTCCAAAAGGAAATACAGACATGCCAACACTTAGATTTTAGCCCAATGACACTCATGTCAGATTTCTGACCTACAGAACTATGAGATAATAGTATTGTAAAAGCCTCTGAAATTATGATTTGTTGCATAATCAACAGAAAAATACTCTGTTAAAATCATTGCAATCATTCCAATCTCAATTCTGTAAAATATAATTTCATGAATCCAAAAAGTCAGGGTGGGGGGAGGCTTTATAAATGATCCATGAAACCAGTTCAATTTGTAATGGCTCCAACAAATAAAAAGACCTGTTTTTAACAGAATTTTAACTCATATTTTCCCCTAAAACTTCTAAAATCACCTTATGAAGATGGTTCACATCCTTTTAAACTATAGATTTTTTTTTTTTTTTGCGGTAAGCGGGCCTCTCACTGTTGTGGCCTCTCCCGTTGTGGAGCACAGGCTCCGGACGCACAGGCTCAGCGGTCATGGCTCATGGGCCTAGCCGCTCCGTGGCATGTGGGATCTTCCCGGACCGGGGCACGAACCCATGTCCCCTGCATCTGCAGGCGGACTCTTAACCACTGCGCCACCAGGGAAGCCCCTGTTCACATCCTTTTAAATGAACACATATGCTGAACTTAATATTAACAGCTAAAGCCCCACATTTTATCAAATCCAACATTAAGTCATATTTTGTGTGCCATTTAAAGAAAATGCTGCCAATTAAAGTTGTAAGACATCATCCATTGTAACATATATAACTTCAGAGATGTTAAATTCTTATACAGCTTATATATATATATATATTCACCACCTAAAAAACCTTCTGCTATTAACTGAACAAGAACATCTACAACCAAATTCAAATAATTTTTATTTCTCTGGAGCCTACTTTAAGTTCAACAGCTATTTCAAGAAATACAATGTTACTAGTTGGCAAAGATTCAGAGGTAAGAGTGCCATCTACTGAACAATCTGCATAGCTTTCTTCAATCCAAATGATATTCCTCCACCATTCTCATTTATTTCTGTCAACAAAAGCATTTTGTCAAAGAGTGACCTCTCATCAATAAGTGGACTTCCCAGAGGCTTATAAAATTGTTCAATGAATTCATCAACCAAAAAACCAAATCTGATTATTTGTACTAGTAATTTGTACCTCTAAAATCATTCAATATGTACTTAATTTCTATTTAACTACTGATTGTCTTTTGTATTAAATGTGCTTTCAGGATTTTAATAGTTCTCAATTCTCAGTCCTTCACATACTGAACACAGTAACTGGAATTCTTCTTTTCAGGCTTCAATACAGGGTTAACCTTAAAATAATGAAAAAAGGGGAAGGGAAACTTGACCATCCAACTCTACAACAAATGAAAAACAGTACAAATCTAATATAACTCTGGCATCATCAGATGATCCTTTGGTTAAACATGAAATGTGGAAGTGGAATCTGCACACTGTAAAGCTTTCATGTATTTGTTTTCCCTAAATGCCTTCTATTCTGGAAAAGGTTTATGAAACTTTTTCCCAAAGCAGTTAGGATGAGCATAGGGGAGTAGAGAAGAGAGAAGAGAAGAGAGAAGGAAAGAGAGAAGGGAAGAAAAAAATCAGGTCACTGCTAAGATCCAAGTCCAAATGCAGAAAAATGGAACAACTCCAAAGCTGAAGACAAACTGAGAAATTTAGGATTAGAGAATTGCTGACAATCACCATCCACTGGTTCCTTCCTATATAGGTTAAGCCCCATCCTCTCAGTGAAACACATTTTAAAAAATGTTCATTTATAAAATGTTAACTAGGTTCTAACTTTTAAAGCTCTCATATTATTGAAATGCTGTATTTCACAAAATAATTCCAGATGTGAGATATTAATATTCAAAACTGCCAAATGAACCAATATAGTATATTTTAAAAACCAGTACAGATTTGCTATATGTAATCATGGCACAGTGATTAGCATATTTTTTCATTTTTACTTTTCCTAGAGGGTAGGCAAAAGATAAATCCTAGTAATATCACCACCATCGCTAGGTTTTTATTGGAAAATGTATATAATTGTACAGGGAAAATACCTGAGAAAACAAGTTGCATATATATTTATTCTAAATATTTAGAACAAACATGATCATGAGCTATAAACTTAACAAAAACATGTTTCATTTCATTACACACAAACCTTTTACTTGAACACTATAAACCTTTTACTGTCATTAATATAAAGCATGCTGTCACTATCAAAACATGTACCTCGGAACTATCTCCTGCCCTCAAAGCC
The DNA here is from genome assembly GCF_964374135.1 of Grampus griseus. Taxonomy (NCBI): domain Eukaryota; kingdom Metazoa; phylum Chordata; class Mammalia; order Artiodactyla; family Delphinidae; genus Grampus; species Grampus griseus. Next base: position 57,988,617 of record NC_138998.1, on the reverse strand, counting down.
AAGATAAAGTGATGAACTAAACAATAATAAGCAGGACTTCCCCGGTGGCACAGTGGTTAAGAATCCGCCTGTCAATGCAGGGACACGGGTACGAACCCTGGTCTGGGAAGACCCCACATGCCACGGAGCAACTAATCCCACGCACCAAAACTACTGAGCCTGCTGCGCTCTAGAGCCCACAAGCCACAAGTACTGAGCCCGTGCGCCACAACTACTGAAGCCCACACGCCTAGAGCCCATGCTCCGCAACAAGAGAAGCCACCACAATGAGAAGCCTGCGCACCACAATGAAAAGCAGCCCCCGCTCGCTGCAACTAGAAAAAAGCCCACGCACAGCAATGAAGACCCAACGCAGCCATATAAATAAATAAATAAATAAAATGAAATAAAAAATAAATCCTAAAAACAACCCAAAAACAATAATAAGCAAAATGTATTGGACCACCGAAACCACTACCAAAAAAAAAAAATTTTTTTTTACCATAACCGGAGGTGTAATTAGGGCCCCGACGACCTCTGCCTCTTCCACTATAAGACCTAGAACCTTGTACAGAAGAGACGGTACTTTCATCAGTGGCATATCCTTTCTCTTTTTCAGGCCCTCTGGTGGAAGAAGGTCTGAAACCCATACCAATCTGTCGTAGCTGTTCATCAATCTGCAGGCGTTCCATTCTTAGCTGTTCTACTTCCTATAACCAAAACAAAAAAGGATAAATCTTACATGTGTTTTTTTGTCTTCTTAAAGCCCAGAGCTTGAGCTATATTCCAGTCCTACAAATGAAAGAAGGTTGTGATCTTGGGCAGTTATTCAGCAAAGTATAACTGTATTCCTAGTGAACACAATTTACAAGGTCATTTGCTAATTCAATTCACCAAGCATTTACAAATGCCTTAGCATCATGTGCCAACCATGCTAAGTGCTACAGGTATGCAAAATAAAAAGACAATGACTCTTCTCCTTCAAGGGAATGTTTACACACAAGCATTAGAATAACCTAGGGGATGTTCAACAGACAAGTGCTGAAATAACCTAGTTAAACAGCTAATAATTACATAAAATTACCAGATCTAGCCTTCCAGGAGTAAAAACTCTGCTAAATGAGGTAAGGTACCATTTATGACAGGTACTATTAATAACCTACTTTCCTATCAAAATAATGACACTTGAGTTGTGACCTAGATGAACTGGCAGACTTGGTCATTCAGAGAATGAGGTCATTACAGGATGTGAACGTAAGGTGTCTAGAGAAAGCTCTTGGCTAAAAGGCAGAGTATTGGAAAGATGAGTTTTAAAAAAAGGAATGACATTATCAGGGGTGCTTTCAAAATATTAACACAGCAGCCAACGATATGAGTGACTAAAAGGAAAACATAACTAGAGACAGAGCAGTTGAGATACTATAAACAAGAAAAAAACAGCAGGAATAAGAAGAGTAGAAAATGACAATTCCAACTTATAGGGAATTTCTTTTCTAAAACCTTTTCTCTTTATTCATCAACCCAGACAGACTATATTAAAAACAATGGTTAAGGATTATCAACTGATATCTATGGGGGTAGTACACATGATTCAGAGAATATCAGTTACCAAGAAAGCCCACCTTCATTCCTGGTTCTGTGTCCTATCTGCATCAAACACAAGAGTGACCATGTCTTAAACAGTACGGAAAGAAATGTAAAAGTACAGAGGGAAAGAGAAAAAATGTACACGAGGCCAATCATTTTACTACAGCAAAGGACTTTTAATATTCTCACGCAGAAAGAAAGGGCAAATATGAAGCTGAATTAACAAAAATATTTAAAGACTTAAAATTTATTACAAATATAAAGTTAAACGTGTGGAGCAACATGATATGAACACTATACAAACCTTTAGATAAGCAATATGATACTCTAAAAGAACTTGCACATTTCCAATGCTTTCTTTAGTGCCAACAAATACAAATGGAACCATCCCCTGTAAGAAAACACAACATCCTCAGTATTTAATATTTATGTTTTCTAATTTCTAATTCAATCTAATCTTTTAAGTATATAAACCAACTTTTAAAGAAATTTACCATCAAACTGGCATGAATTTTCAGACTAGATATATCACTTTAGTAGTGCTTTCCTTAAAAACGTAATAAAACCCATTAGCCAGGTTATCCCTATATTATGTGCTCAGATAGCAAAACTTTCAACATGTGTGTAATGGAAGGAGTACTTCGTGATCATTAATAGAAGCATCATCTACAGACTCTCAATATTTACACAATGTAAAGAAATTACTGATATGGGCAAGTAGTCACCAGTTATTAAAACAAATGAAAGGATTAACCCAGACCTGGTTTACTTAGCTGAATTTCAAAAGAGGAAGGTTTAAAAAAGTGAGGAGGAGAGTAAGATAATTTTTTTTTCCTTTATAGAAGTAAACTTCCAGCTTCCTACTGGCTAAGGGCAATGAACAGATCCTAAGTAAACACCCAATCACAGTGTCTTTCCTCATTTTCTTAATTTTACAGAATAGTTCCTAACAGTTATCTAAACAAACTGGCTTAACTTTGGATTCTAAATATGGAATTAAGTGTGGCTTAACTTTTTATTCTATGTAAGAAACTACTATGTGACTTATTTTCAAAATAATTTTTTTTTTTTTTTTTTTGTGGTACGCGGGCCCCTCACTGTTGTGGCCTCTCCCGTTGCGGAGTACAGGCTCCGGACGCGCAGGCTCAGCTGCCATGGCTCACGGGGCCCAGCCGCTCCGCAGTGTGTGGGATCTTCCCGGACCGGGGCACGAACCCGTGTCCCCTGCATCGGCAGGCGGACTCCCAACCACTGCGCCACCAGGAAAGCCCCAAAATAATTTTTTAAAAATTTAATTGAATTTTAGTATGGGAGATCAAAAAGAAGAAATGGACCAGGGCAGGTGCTAAAGCTACAGTACAGAGCACAGCTATCATGGAGCTTAAAGCGAGTGACTATAAGGAAGTAATTACAACTAGGAAGGCATGAAACAAGGGACTCTAACTTAAGCTTATTAGGAAGTGAGAAAGTCTTGACAGTGTCCTCAAAAATTCACATGCAGAAAACAGAGGATATAAAGTGAATAAAAGACACAGGGGAGGGGAAAAAAAGAGATCTTAAAAGTTTTAATCACATACTGTATTTCTGGGACTATATTATTTACGTTCATTATTTAATGTTCGTTAAAAATTCACTTTAAGAAATATCCCAATTCTACAGCTGAGAAAACTATTTGCTCCCAGCCAATTTCATATCCAGTTACTTAATTCTAAACAACATCCACGTGTTAACTGCCAGAACCTATGCTAAGGAATAGGATAAATAAAGTCCCTGTTCTAAAGGTAATCACAATCTCAGAAAAGATAATAAACCTTCCTGTAATAATCTCATTGTACAGCATTAATGATATGAACTTTAAAAGCACAGGAATATTAGGTAGAATGTGAATTATGCCATCCCAGATGTGGAAATTTAGGGGAATTCATAAGAGTATTATTGTCATTTAAAGCCAATATTAAAAATAAATAGAATTTTACAAGTAGATAAAAACAGTAAAGTCTTTCCGAACAGCTGATCTGCAAGGATTAAGAGAAATAGAATGCCTTGACCCCCAACTGGAGATAGTAACCAATAGTTACCTCCAAAGAAAAGGAGCAGTAAAAAGGCATCCTTAACTGCACGTATTTTACCGACTATTTTAATAGGTATTATAACCCATTAAAACAAAAAAACTGGAGTAAAGAGTAAATGATTATTACTGAATATATGAGTTTACATCTAAGTTATTTCAGTGAAATTTCTAGATTTAAAAATAGTTTTTAAACTGATTATTTATAGTTAACAGGTGACACTGAGATAAACTAGCACTCAGAAAAAAATAACGCTGATCCTGCTCCTGATAACATTACACCAAAAAAAAAAAAAAAAACTGGAGGGAAAAAACTAGAAATGCACTTCTGAACAATCTATGACCTGCCAAACATGACACAAAACTGCAGAAGTCAGAAGGCAAAAATATTTGCCACATACATAAAGAGACTAACTTACTCAAAATGCAAAAGCTTACACACTTCAGTAATAAAAAATGACAAAAAATATGCAAAGGACAATCTGTTTATAGAAAATGTCTTTCAAGCAAATGGAAAGATAATATGTACATCTTCTGGAATGGCACTAATTAAACTGTGATAAAACTCAGTATTGGCAAATATGTGGAATACAGACATTTTCTATACTGGTGGAGGAATGTGTGGGAAAACTAACAAGATCTAAAAATTTAAATGCCATATAGCCTTTGATCTAACAAATGCACTTCCAGGAATTTACTCTTCAGTCACAAGGGATCTTTGCTGCAACATTATTTTTAAGAGCAGAAGACACAAAAAGGCAACCTGACAAGTCTAAAATCTATTAGACATGATGGAAAGAGAAAGACATGGACAGGACATAAATATAATTTATTTTTTACACCATACCTTTCTGTGCTATTCTAACCTTTACATAAACCGTGTTTCTTTTACAATTAAAAACTCAAATCTAATCTTAAAAAACCTTAATTAACTGACTTTAAATATTTACCAGGTGCCTACTCTATACAGTTCATTATGCTAGGGAAGAAGGGAGAATATGAGAATTCAGATTTGATTTCTTGACTTCAAGGAGCTCCATAACCTGGCTTAGAGACATAAGATAAACCAGAAAACAAAATAAAAGACTTAAAGAAAATCATTAAATACACAATTATATAGACAATAAAAGCTATGGTATACAGGTGGAAAGGTCATATTGGGCTAGAGGTGAGTCACCGAAGACTTCAGAGTAAACAAGTTATAAACTGAGTCTCCAGGGGATTTAGACAGCTTTCTTTTCTTTCTTTCTTTTTGGCCACGACACACAGCTTGCGAGATCTTAGTTCCCCAATGAGGGATAGAACCCAGGCCCACAGCAGTGAAAGTGCAGAGTCCTAAACACTGGACCGCCAGGGAATGCCCCTAGACAGCTTAAATTGTGAAATGGTGGCCCCAAATAAGCCAATATCAACCTTCAGATTTGTTTTCACATGCAATGTTTGGAAAATTGAAAAATTTTGTGTACTGTTTAGGTTTCCAGCTTTTCTTTAAAATATTGGAAGAAACAGCAACACATAATACATGCATTCCTACACAGCAACCAGATTAAACGTGAGCAGCATGTTTCTTTTATAGAAAGGCACAGTGTGCCCTCCCTTTCCTATCTTGTACATCCCAACTTGCTTCATAATTTACATAATGTGCTTGGTATCTTTTAGCATTTAAATTTCTTAACTCTGGCACAGAAATGGAGGTAACAATGACCAAAACTACAAACAAAGGAAAGTACAATAACTTCTTAATTTATGAAGGAGGGCCTAGAAGAATTAGCTTGCAACAAGATAGTAAATACTAGAAAGCAACTGGGAATAAGTCAAGCTAAGGGAAGACTAGATATTAGTATCAAGCTAAGAAATTAATAATTGAGTCATTAATGACCCTGCCCAGTAAACACCTTGATCTTCAGATCAATTTTAGGCAGTGGTTGTATGCCAAATGGATCACCATTATTTTATATAGTAAGTATAAATGGGGACAGTGCCAATTATAACAGTATGACGCCCTCAATTTTAATCCTCATCTTAAATTCAATAAAAAATGGGGTTTCCCCCCCATTTGGTGCATGGTGTTTGCTTAAGAATAAGTTAAAATTACTTGAGGTTCACAGCAGTTTTTGAAGCAGTGTAGGATGAAATCAATCCACAAGTACTCATTTGTATAATAGTAAGACATTTCTTTTCTCTCATTTGTTTTTAAGTGTGTATTTTACCTCCACATTCTAACTAATTAAAAGGAATAAAGAAAATGGTATCTTTCATAGGCATCTTTACAACATCAAATACCAGCTGTGAGGCTATTTATCTGAGCCAAAATCTACAACTTTCTCTGTGTGTGTGTGTGTGTGTGTGTGTGTGTCTCTATTTATTTATTTATTTAAAAAAAAACTTACTCTGCCCGATAGGCAAACAAACTCTCTAGTTATCGTGCAAAACTGAGGAAGGTGTGAATGTACTGCTTTCTGGGAGATAATATGGGGGAAAATCCTTGCCTTATGTTCAGACATGCAACTTATACAGAGTTGACCACTGGAGCCACAAAGGTGAGAGATGCTTACAGTGGTGGATGAGAAGGAAAAATACAGCACTGTGGACAAGACATCAACATGTAAGAAAAAGACTGAAAAAGAAATTTCAGAAAGTTGGTATCAGAATTACTAGCAACATAAAGCTTAAAGATTTCAATTAAAAAATGGTTAGGGCTTACAAATTCTAAAAAAAAAGTCAAGGAAGTGTTACATATCAAGAATTCCTTCACAGCCGACTGTTTTGTTTAGAATATCAAATTCTTTACACTCTTAGTACAAAAAAAAAGAACTGTTTGGATTATCAGTCTTTTTTATTTCTCCCCCCAAAACTGGCTTTTTTACTGACATACTGAGAAACCAACCAAGAGCCCAAGGCCAACAACTGAAAGATGACTTGTTTTCTAAGTGTGTTAAGCAACATTGTAAGGAACAGAACTTTTTAAAAAAGAAAAATCTGCTGCAGAGCATAAGCAGTTCACCGGATATAACTTTCCTAAAACAATTTTCAAAATATAAAAAATAGTACTGTAAGTCAACCAGAAAAAGAATGGGGGGCGGGGGGGGGAGGAGGGAGACACACGACACAAGCAAATTATGTTTTAAATACTTACATCTTCTCTAGGTAGTTTATTTTCATTGTCTCCTTCAATTCTCACCCGAACCACACCAGATTTGTCTACTATTTCTTGAATAACTTTGCCATTCTTCCCAATTACTTTTCCTTTAATAAGAGAAAACATATATAATGGTAAGTTAAAAACCAACACTGCTTATCATTTCAACACCAGCCCAAATAATTTGACTTACTATCAAATTATAAAAACCAAGCAAAACTTCATCTTCTTACTCTCAATTAACTCACCCTAAAGACCACTGAGGAACTTTATCCTTGGTATGAAAACTTCACTTCAGTACTCCCAAGGCAACTACTGTTAACTGAGATTGACAGTGCCACTCACAATGTAAGCCATTTTCAATGTCTAAGTATTTTTTAATATGTTCTATATTATTTTTAAAATATCAAGTCATATCCATTTATTTCAAAAACTTGGATATATAAATGAAGGCAAAAAGAAAACTTTTATTTTGGCATTAATCACATCAATTTGTTTACATTTATGACATATTACATATATTATTATTCAAACAACTAACAAAGTCATCCATCTGGCTTTTAAGTTCCTACTTGTTCAAAAGACACCTGTGACTTCAAGATTCTTTTAAAATGAATATTCTCTTCACCAAAATAAAATGTTGACATTTAACAAGTATTACATTTTACACCTGTAAGTTTTTAAAGTACTGCAGAAGTGTACAACTACATACAACATGTATATGGTTTGCTGTCTTCCTAGATACGAAATACTGTAAAATGACATAAATTCAAATTATTTACCTTCTCCACACTTAACCTGTAAGTCTGTCACATAGCAGTTATTGAGTATCCAATAATTAGAGGAGAAACTAAAAGGAGGACACGAAGATGCTCTTCCCCTTAGGAACTCACTTGTTATAAAGCTAACATACACCCATAAAGTAACAAAGCAATACTGGGTAGTGTTACCTGGTAACAGAAGTAAATGTTCAAGTAACTACCAGTGTATGGAATAGATGTATCCTAAGTTAACAGCAACATCTTATTTGTTAAGTCCAAATCCTCAATTAATTAAAATTTTATACTATATCAGCAATCTATTTCCACAATAAATTCATTTTGGTTGAAAGAGGTTAAAATGTAAGTTTCTCCTATTGCATGCTTGAGAGAACAGTTCTCAATAAAGAATAAATAAGGGGGGAAGGAGATAAATAAGGAAACAATGGCAACAATAAGCCGGTCAATACAGCAGACACTATTATAGGATTTTCAAACCTCCTTGCCCAATAACCCTAAATTTAAAAGCACCAGCAATTAACAGGTAAAAAGAAAAAACAAAGGAGTAGGACAGGGAAGTCACATGATGTATGTCTTCTCTGAGCAGCCCTAGCAGCAGCATATAAAAGCAACCTTCATGTTAACACAGTGAAGCTCAAGCAGCGACTCCATCCTTGACCCTGCTAAAAATAAGCAAATATCTTTTCGAAAAAACAAAAATCAGATTGATATATCATACCCCCTCCCCCAAATCTTTACCCCTTCCTTCTTGTGAACTATACCAGTGGTGAGTGAATATCCATCACCCTTCTGGGGTCTGTGGCAAGGACCTACCTGCAAGTTTTATTTAGTCCCACCAGAGACCTTCAGTATTTTAACTGATCATTTCCACAGTTTAAATTCCAAAGCATATTGACAAACTGAAGCAGACCTGTAGTATAATTTGAGCACTGAGCATAAATGCTGAAGGGACAGAGTAGAGAAGTGATTAAGGAAGGCTTCCAGGAGGTGAAAAGTTTCAATTAATTTTCAAATCAATGTTCATGTAATACTTTCGATTTGGGAAGGGTGGGAATGGTCAACAAGTCTAGAACCCTTGGAACCTGAATATGTGCAGAAATCCTCTCTGAAACTTACCTACCAAGTAGTCCTCATTCCCATTTATGTCTCAGTCCTCTTTTTTTTCTCTTTCACTTGGACTGAGAAGGTACTATTTTTCAAAACACTGCTTCAACCAGAAAACATTTTGGAGGAAGATGTAGTACTACTATTATACACACCAACCAACTGAAGTCCTTACTTCTGAGTATTTCACCAACGCATAATAGTTGCTAATATTTATTTTCTAAACAGTAAACAAACAACCCAAATCACCAAAGCCAACCAAGCCAGGGTGGAGGAAAAAAAGAGACATGACAGGTACTCACATCACTGCACAGATAAATGAATAAAGAGAAAAATCTGAGAGCTACAAATACACCCAATTTCCTTATTTCTGAAGTATCAGGAATTTTTACTTAAAATTAACACTACCACAAATTCTACAAGGCCAAGGCTATCTTCTATAGAATTGTTGGGCTGGAAAGAACCCTGACTCCCTTGGACACACTCACCTCCAAATCATTTTTACAAGTGAAGAAATCTTAAGTTAAATTATGTTCTGTAAAAGCAGCAACCAAAATGTTAGTACTGATAGCTGTCAATAATAGAGTATTATATAAACAACAAAGGGGATCATTTTCAAAAGCAGCTTTCTTGTCAAAGGCAATTTCATTAGGCAACAATAAACATTTGGTAACTTTTTGTTATCTTAACATTTATTAAAATTATGTACAATTCCTGAGACTTACATTTAATTGTAACCTCTCAACTCATAATCTCCAGCAATTCAGTGTACAGTGAACAGTGGTTTCTAAGAACAGATTAAGTGGAGCTTTCTTAACTGGTAGTATATATCATACCCATCCAAACGTTTGGGCAGAAGTGAAAAGATTTTTATATAGTTGAACACCATGAAACTGTCCAAATTCTTGTGTTGTACACTATTATCCCAAGTGCACTACTTTTTACTGGCCAAAACAAACATCTTTTTTAATAGTGGAAGTATTTTTTTTTTTAATTTTCACCTACTAATGTTTTACGGAATTTGACAAGTAAAACATGTATAGAATCTTCCTATAGGCGTAACTATATATAAATGGAGCCCAAGGGGCTCTAACTATTTAAGGTCAAAAAACTAGTGAGATTCAATAGATGACCAAAAAAATCATAAAAAACCATTCCCCTAGTAAATTTTGCTACATCATGTTGATGCTTTATTTATGTCAAACTTTTAGGATAATCACTAAGTATTTAACATGTGACCAAAGCTTCTCCCATATGTCTCAAACAGCATTTTAAAAGACAGCACAGATGTAGAGGATAATAACAAAGCTGTTAAACAACTAATCCCAAGCTATAATTCTCATTTAACTGCACCTTCAAATTCAAAAATCGCCACTTAACTTAATAACCCATGGGCGCAGCAGTTTTCACTAAGTGTCAAAAACTTAATAGTGAAACCTCCCCTCATATCATCATCACCATCCTTCTCTCCTGCCTATGACTTCTTAAACTTTATTCTATGCCTTTGCAACAACTATTACTTACTCGAGGCCTACTGTGTAGAAGTTTATTACCCTATTGTTAGTCCATTCTTACTTTTTCTTCTACATTAAACAGAAGAAAAAAATTACCACAAATACCTTCTCAAAAAGTACTATGACAATTTTGGTGGATATATGAATGATAAAGACATCAAGCAAATGAAAATATTAAGAAAGAGGCCAAAGGATGAAAAGGCTTAAGAAAAACTATAATGACAAACTGTTATAAAAATAATACTCTACATAACTTTAAGATATCAGAAAACTCTAATTTTCAATTAAGTCACTATACGTAATTAAGTAACATTTAACTTATTTAACATTTAGCAGAAGTACTTACCAACAAGATTCCTAGGAACCTGAATAAAATCCTCCACAAATTCCAAAAAACCTCTAGCCTTTTTTACAGCATCAGCACTCTGGTGGGGAGAGAGGGGAAACAAACATGAAATTCAACCTTGAAGAAATCCACAATCCACAACAAAAATAAAATAAGAAAAACTGAATTATTACGCTCTAGTACAAGATTCTGCTCAGACCACCAGAGTGACATTTCAAGTCAAATAATTCATGAAGTATTTTTCCAAAAAAAGTCACAGTAATCACTGAACAGCTAGGAAAGAGTCTTTTACAACCAAAATATGTTAGACATCTCTAAGGTCCCTTTTAAGCTCCTGAGAAAATTAAGAGAGTTTAACTTACTTACAGTAGCCAAATTTAACCCAATCCTAAATACATCTGGCCCACACTCCTATGCTGAATTCTCCAGGTGAATGTTAAAAAAAAAATTGTTCAGGGCTTCCCTGGTGGCGCAGTGGTTGAGAGTCCGCCTGCTGATGTAGGGGGCGCGGGTTCGTGCCCCAGTCCGGGAGGATCCCACATGCCGCGGAGCAGCTGGACCTGTGAGCCATGGCCACTGGGCCTGTGCGTCCGGAGCCTGTGCTCCGCAACGGGAGAGGCCACAACAGTGAGAGGCCCACACACCGTAAAAAAAAAAAAAAAAAAAAATTGTTCATGTTGTCTGTACTATCTGCATTGTTTTTTCATTCTCAACGTAAGAAATGATTTAAAAGGTTGTTTCTGCAGATGCATTTAAAAAAAAATTACCTACTGATAACATCATTAAAATTCCTAATCGCTAATGGTTATGATTTTAAAAGACCAGAAGATGGGGGCGGGGGTGTCTTCACCAAAAGGAATTTATAGTCTAGTAACAGTTAACTTCCACTTCTAATGTTTGTCCTTTAATAACCACAGGTCAAGTATGTTGTGTGCTCCCTGTATTATACACAGCAAAAAATTTTAAACCATACTTAATCCTCATAAACTGTAAGGTAAGCACTATTAATATTCTCATTTTACAATTCAGAAAATTACGCAGGGAAGCTGAGTAACTTTCTCCAAGCCCCCTCAAAGTGGTAGAGACAAAATTCCAATTCAGGCAGTATGGCTCCAAAGCCTTTCATCTCAATTACTTTGTTATACTGCCCACTTCTAACAGTTTCGGAAGTAAAAATCAGGCCTCTAGTAAGATTTACTATATGACTCAAATGAAAAGTCAAGACTTGAAATTATCACCCCCAAAAAACTCATTTTCTCTAATGTGAAGGATGGTCTCAATGAAGAAAAGTCTGATTTATTTTTCCAATTATTTTCCTGTCCACACAGATGTCACAATTAACCAGTGACAAAATATTATTCAAATTCAAGTTCTACAAAAGCTATTCTATTATATGCTATTTATAACTGCCAGTGCCCGACAGTAAGCACTCAAAAAATATTTGAATAAATTATCTGTAATGCACATAAAACAGTAAAATTCAGAAGCAGTTGATTAAGTAACTTTTGAGAAGAGTACACATGAAACACAACCTTTAATCCACCTACATACATGCAACGATTGCCAGGCTGATTAATTTAAAGCGTTTCACCCTTCGGAAACTGAAATTCCAGACAATAGGTAATATGTTATAGGAAAGTTACCCAAGGTGGGGGGCAAACAGCTTACCTCGCCGTAGATTCTAAATGTTCCAGTATCTTCATCTAGCTCAATAGCTGTAACTCCAGGAACCTTTCTAGCTTGTTGTATGTTACTACCATGTGTTCCTATTGCCAGGCCCATCAAATCTTCTCTCACAACAAATTCCTCATGAAAAGCTGCTGCAAGTTGCTTTGTGCACTAGTAAAAGAGGCAAATTATACTTTATTATAAAAGATCAAAAAAAATTTTTGTACACCCATGTTCATAGTATTATTCACAACAGTCAAGAGGAAAAAGCAACCCACCTGTCCACTGAATGATGAATGATAAACAAAATGTGATTATGTGAGTAAAACCAGAATTATTCAGCCTTAAAAAGGAAATTCTGATACATGCTATGACATGGACAAACATTGAGGACATTATGCTTAGTGAAATAAGCCAGTCACAAAAAGACAAATACTACATGATTCCACTTACGAAAGGTATTTAGAGTACTCAAATTTATAGAAACAAAGTAGAACGGTGGTGAGCTGGGGCTGGGAGGAAGGGGAAATGGGAAGTTGTTTAATGGACACAGAGTTTCACTTTTGCAAGATGAAAAGGTTCTGAAGATCGGTTGATCAACAATGTGAATACACTTCTCAACACTATCAACTGCACACTTAAAAATGGTTAGGATGGTAAATCTTATGTTTATTTCACTATAATTTTTTTTAAAAAAGAAAAAGAACTAAGAAAAAAGGAATAAAGGAAATTCATTTGGGGTCATATAATGGAAGGGGAAAAAAGGTCGACCCATCTATTTAATCATGGTCACAGAAAACAGTAATTCTAAAACAATTTTCCAGAATTACTGATACAGGAAGCTCTCCAATTCAGATGATTTATGTTTCAAAACTCATTCACATATCCCTTGTTTCGAACTTTTAAAGTAATAAGGGCATTCGTGTACTTATCCTAAAGATAAACGTACCCCAATTTCTCTAAGACAGCGTGTGTGCACAAGTGCGTGTGGGAGGGGGTGGGGGGAACACATCTCCTAATAGTATGGCAGCGAAGAAGAGGAGAAAACAGGAATACCTTAGGATGGAGAGAAGCAATGACAGGCTCTTTTTTAAAACTATAAGCCACGTATCCTCCTCTCTTCTTACCCAGTTGTTGATATAGTGAACCAGTTACTAAGGAAATGCATTGTGACTGATACAGGACAGTAAAAACCAGCAATAAAGTTCTACTGGAAATCCCTAGTGAGTTTTTAAGCTCTTTGGCACCTGTCATCCAAGTTCTAACAAATAACAGGAATTTAGCAGACAAAAGGCTATGTTTGACAAAAGTAATAGAAAAAAGTAATTCTTCTAAGGACACAATGACTCCAGTTATTAGCCATAAAACAGGTCCCAAGTTGCCTTACCTAACAGTCAAGTAGTTTCAGCCATGGAACTTGAATAATATACTCATGAAACTAAATGGGACACGCAAAAAACCTTTTACAAGTAAACCCACTTACTTCTAAATGCTTAGTGGCCTCTTCATTTCTGGACATAAGCATCAACTTCGTACGAATACTTCGCAAATGCATGTCACTCAAAATATTTACTCTCTTAACAGTTGCTTCACTGGCAGACTATAAACACACAAGTTAATCACTCAAAAACTTAAATCCTTTTTCAAGGTAATACAAACACAACCTTCCACATAAGGCCTTTCTTGATTTTCGTCTACTATACTTCTCTCCTCACCTAACATGCACCGCCCCTCGCCACAAGTTAATCTTACTTTGCTTTCTTAATTTCCATAATTACTTAGATCTGCTCTTCAAATTATGATTGGGGGGCGCAGGTAGAATCCAGGATCCCATATATTAAGGATTTTATGATGTAAAGAATATTATATTGATTTTTCCTCCTTACTCCAGGAGAAATTTACAAATTAACTTTATAACTGCAAAAAAATTTCTCCCACACTGTATTTTAATAAGGTCACTATAAAACAAGTTAGCTTTTATCTTTTGAAATATTTATAAAATCTGTACAATATTCATTATCTACCTTAAAATATGGAGTTACCTTACCAGTATCATTAGCTGTGTGGTTTCTGGATGGTAAAAAATTCTGCATGCTCCTACTGCTTTCTTAAAATCTTTATGTGCATTTTCATTAGCACACCTAGGGAGAAAGTAATTCATGGGTAAGACCTAAATAATAGGTTAAATTTAGAAGGCAATTATAATGAAAACTCAGTACTTCATTTTACCACCACCCATTAAAACTTTTGTTTGTTAAAAAGATTTTCTATCACAGTTTTTGACTGGGCGTCTGGGGAAAAAAGTTCTTTGTAGCACTGAAAAATCCTCTTGATTCACAAATCAATTCAACAGTAAACAAAATTACTCACGCCTCTCTCAAATCCTCAGGAACATCCACTGTGCATTTAAAGAAGGTATTTTTTTTGACAGTTTTATTTTGATTGACAGGCCGAAGTCGTTCAAATGTGACTATTTCATTGTAAGTGGCATCACAAGCAGCATATTCAATGACATAAAACTAAAAGACATCAAAATATTTTAAAAATCCCATCTGAACAAAAATAATGAGCTTTAAATGAAGTTCTAATTACCTTGCTCAGCTTAACCAGTAGACCCTCCCCCTTGTGGCACAAATACTAAAGCACAGCTTAGTTACATCAATCTGATTTGCCTAAACTAGATTATACATTCTTACAAGCATGAACTATGGTGGTCCTCACACACCTGCGTTATTTATACCTCTGGAGAGCAGCTTTGGTGTTTGCAAATCCAGAACACAAATATAAATTACTGGTCTCATGACTTTTTGAAAGGCATGATTAACTATTTCTGAAGTAGGCTTTTAACAACTAAGAGTTAGAGTAACATTTACAGAACCAAGAGTGGAGGTATTTCCTTGAAAATCAGTCACAAAGCAAGTTTCAACATCACTTACTTCTCCTTTCATCATTCGAACTTTAGCCAACCACCATCCACATGGTTCTTGATCATTTGCTCTTGAATACACCTGACAAGAAAAAAAATGCCCTTATTCCTTCATCCAAAAAGATTTCAACACTATAGACAATGAAGTGCAAACTTCCATTAAAATCAAGAATCAAAAATTTTATTGTGAAGAATAATACAAAGAATAGCCCCTGCTCACCGCAACTAGAGAAAGCCCGCGCACAGCAACAAAGACCCAACACAGCCCAAAATAAATTAATCAAAAAAAAATATTGTGAACAAAATGAAACTGATGTACTAAACATGGTTTAATAAAAGTTATATACGCTTAAATTTTACTACTGAAAAATAAAACTGAACCCTCTTTGGGCAATTTGGCTCCTTGGAAATCGAATTCCAAATTCAAGAGGCTTTACTAAACATAAATATTATTATTTTTTAAAGAGATTTATTTGTTTATTTATTTATTTATTTTGGCTGCATTGGGTCTTCGTTGCTGCACAGGCTTTCTGTAGTTGTGGCAAGCAGGAGCTTCTTCATTGCGGTACGCAGGCTTCTCATTGCAATGGCTTCTCTTGCTGCGGAGCACGGGCTCTAGGCGCGGAGGCTTGGTAGCTGTGGCTCGCGGGCTCTAGAGCGCAGGCTCAGTAGTTGTGGCGCACGGGCTTAGTTGCTCCGTAGCATGTGGGATCTTCCTGGACCAGGGATGGAACCCGTGTCCCCTGCATTGGCAGGCGGATTCTTAACCACTGTGCCACCAGGGAAGTCCCAATAAGTATTATTTTAAAGAAATGCTTCTTACAAGACAGTTTTATATAGTGTAAAACATAGGTCTTTCAGTTTCTGTCAGCACTGTTCATCTTCGAGCATGGCATTCTGATGATTCAAGTATCAGAAGTAAGGATAAGCTAGAACCTTAATAAGATGTATTTTAAATCTGTTATCAGTATTTATAAAATGCTGAAATTAAGAACTGTTTTTAGAAAGTTTTTAAGATTTCTTCCTATTTTAAAATTCCTTCAAGGTATGACATTTAAATCCCTTGCTGAGGAACTTAAATGTACTAAAAGTCTAACAAAAAAATTATACACACATTTAGTCCATCTAGCAGAGTACATACCTTACAAAACCTCCTATGCAAAACAAACCCTGTATCTTACGTATTCTATAATTATCAAGTATTTTGAAATATAATACATTAGAAAAGTTTCCGTTGAGAATTAGAGTTATTTCTTACGACACAGCAGTTTGTTTGATATATTTTCAATACATGAGAAAGTGGGGGGTGGGCGGCTGGGAAGAGATGACTAAGAAACACTCACAAAAATCTTGATTAAACTAAGGTTGCCCCTACACAGGTGGACAGAGAAATCTACCAATCAATACATGTTAACAGCCATTTGTGAAATAATGTAAACAACTACTGATAGGCAAACAGTTTTGGAAAGCCTGAAGCTTCTATCAAGAAGATAATGAGTAATCTTCCAAGTGGTGGAATACTGGAACTAAAAATAAATAAGCCAAAACTTCATGATCAACTTTACTGCATACCATGATTAGAGAAAAGCTGAGGGGAAAAAAGCGCCTATATACCAATGAAGCTCCAGTGAACTCAATTTTAGCTTCTGCATTTCTTATATGAGTAAATCTAACTATTTCTTGACTCTATCCTTTCTTCAAATCTTCCAAAATAAAAGAAATTTTTACCTTTTTTTTTTTAGAATAGAATAAAACTCATTCTGTCTTGCAATTGTTATTAAGCATCCAATGAACCCTTACATAAATCTAAGACAGAATCCAGGAACCTTATTTTTCCTACATCCTAAAATACTCTGCCATCTTCTGTGACTAGAAAGAAACAGATGACGAAGAAATGCACATTAGTCAATCCAATTGGTTAAATATGAGAGTGGTGTAATTATAGGGTAAAGATGCTAACATTCTATTCGATAAAATTAGAAGCCATCAGAAGTTCCAAAATACAATCGACCCTTGAACAACAAAGGGGTTAAGGGTATCAACCCTCCATGCAGTTGAAAGCTGAGTGTAACACAGACGGCCTTCTGTATATGCAGTTCCACATCTGCAAACTCAACCAACCACTGATCATGCAGTACTGTAGCACTTTCCATTGAAAATAATCTGAGTGCGAATTCCCTGGTGGCCCAGTGGTCAAGACTCTACACTTTCACTGCTGAGGGCCCAGGTTCAATCTCTGGTCAGGGAATTAAGACTTCCACAAGCCGCACGGGGGGGATCCGAGTATACATGGACCCATGCAGTTCAAACCCATGTTGTTCAAGAGTCAACTGTATTCTTAAACCACTGCATTCTGATAATTCAAGTGTGTAAGATGAAACAGAAGAAATGATAAACTAGAACATACCAGAGATGGACTTTAAATCTGATATCAGCATTTACAAGACGGGTATGTTCTGGGTTTATGCATGATAGCTGATGAGCAATAAGTTAATATTCAGAAAACTTTGCTCATTTTAGGTACATGTATCGTCAAAAACCAGGAAAACATGAAATAAAAACTTGGATTTCTTTGTTTAAATGCTTATTAAAATATCTAATAATGTTTATCTTCACCATCCTTTTATTCTTACTTCTGTAAACTTATATGTAAAATGACTTAAAAATATAAAAAAACAATAAAAATGGCCCATTAGACTCAAATGGTAAGTGCTATTTTCCCTAGTATACTGAGAATTAAAAAAACAAAAAGAAAACCCTGAGAACAAGAAGGAAAGTGCCCTTTCCAAGCACTATCTTAGAAAGGCAGTTCAGCTAAACAGACTGGTATATCTCTTGTTGATCTACAGTGGATGGGTGCCTCAAGCTTGAATGCTGAAAAATGCGTCTTAAACTACCTGTTCTGTTTCACCAAAGAATACCCGTCTAGGAATCTGGCTTTCTATGTAAGTTTACCTACAAAAAAGAATAAAACATTGTGGACTGTCTTGCAGCTTTAGTTCTCACTGAACATTAAAATGCTGGATTCCATTTTATACTTACATCCATCTCTGTAAACTTCATTAATAACTGATCCCTGAAAGACAAAGCCTCTCTCATAAAGCCAAATTAATCTAAGCTCCTGGCTCAAATCAAAATGCTATGAATTTGCCTCCACTTTTGTGTTGTGGGTCAAATAACATCCTTTACAAAGTGAACAGTGTACTCAACACAATAAAAAGTCGTTTTAATAACCAAGTGTTAAAACCGCGCCCTAGCATACTACGTCCAAGATGTAGATTACTGAATTTATTTATGACTACATCATTGGAGTAAAAGCACCTCACAGAAATTCCTTTACTTCAGATTTCAACTCACTTAAATCCCCAAACTATTCCAAGAAAGCAATTCACACTCTAAGGCAATGGCCCTCATTTCTCTAACATTCTAAGTTTCTTCAAATCCAAGAAAGAGCTTTAAAAAAAGACTAAGGAGTGCCCATGAGAGACCTAAAAACACAACAGTACCCAGATTGAAGAAGGTTACAGTTTCATGGAAGAATTAAATTCCAAAAGCCTATTTCAGTATTCTTTCTACCAAATGAATCCAAGTCAAACCTTACTGGCCTCCAAATTCCAGCACACAACCAAATTATGACTTAAATGGAATTCCAGTCTGGATCCTAATGTTATCAGCTTTTCATTCAAGTTAATAATGTTCAACGATGCCTTTCAAAGTTATAACCAAATAGAAATAATGTGAACACCACCAGTAGACAATTTCTACCAGTTTTTACCTAATTCTAAATAATGTTAAGCATTAAACTGAATGCTTAATCATAATGACCTGTTTTACAACTACATGAAAGACATTTATTGAGTACTATTCATATCTATTTTATCTCATTACAATATATGAAGAAATAGAAAATGTACATTAGGAAAGCAAGCTTAACATCTAGAAAACACTAATGTGATTTATCTACTTACACAACAGTTATTATCTCATTAGTATTTGTGGCTGATACTTTAACAAATGGGTTTCATAAGTCTTGGAAACTGCCCATTCCCCAAAAGAAAAAGGTACAAGTAATAAAGAATATGTTCACCTATTCTTTAACGTATGAGCATTCTCAAGCACTAAGACTAACAATGCTGACTTCGTATTATGAGAAAGACTAACTACAGACAGCTAAAATTTTCAGACTGGTTGCAAGAATCAAACTGATACATTTTTAAAGGTAAGATGTAAATTATACATGCATATTGTATTTGTCTTATAAGTAAAATACTAAATTAAAAAACTGTACGGTAAGGGGGCTTCCCTGGCAGTCCAGTGGTTTAAGACCCTGTGCTTCCACTGCAGGGGGACTCGGGTTTGATCCCTGGTCAGGGAACTAAGATCCTGCATGCCATGCGGCATGGCCAAATTAAAAAAAGAAATTGTCAGGTAAGGGAGTGTTCTACAACAAATTATTCTTAATCCCTTTATTAAATTTCTCTCAAGGGACCTATCCCAAGATTATAACTAAATTATAAAGATGTAGAACCATAATGTCTATCTGCCATAAAAGATGGAAGAAAAGGCGTATGTCACAAGAACAAAAACTTGCCTATCCGTATTTCAACCAGAAGACTTCACAATTCAAAAAAAAAGTTTTTATATATCAAATATGTTAAGCCCAAGAGGAAAAACGTAAAAAGTCTTATAAAATTATCTATTAGCTTGAGATATCAGGCTTCCTATGTAACACGTTTGTGTGTGTTACTAACTTGCTGAATAAGGTAGGCATCTTATAATAAAAAATAAGGCACCTCACATGTGAAATCACTGGGTAAAAACTCTTTCTACTGCCCTTCCAATATCCCAGAACATTATACTATATATCCAGCTTAAGAGAATCTAAAGAACTCTTCATTTTCCCATTATCTCCAACTTTACAAGCTGAGAATTATTTTCTTAGCAATCTTTCTTTTTTGGTCATGCCACGCAGCTAGCCTGTGGGATCTTATTTCCCTGACCAGAGATCGAACCCAGGCCCTCAGCAGTGAAAGCACAGAGTCTTAACCACTGGACCACCAGGGAATTACCAATTTTCTTAGCAATCTTTAGTTAACAAAATCAACTATTAACCAGACACTTATCAAAAAAAATTAATTATATTAAATACTTTAAAGATTTGAAAATATATGCCAGTTTTTATCAACACAAAGCCACCAATTAGGTTTAAAAATAAACCTTTGAGTCTTAGACTTTTCAAAACCAACTTTCTATTATAAGCCATATAACGTCTTCTTGAGGTCACTACCAGACACTAATTTATGTTTTATAATTTCATCTAAGTCTCATAAATTGGCTGGAAAGGGCAAGCCTGAAGTAGCCAAACATGTTTGTAAAGTAATAAAATTTTAGAGTAAGCCATGTGAAATCGCCAATATTTAACCATACCTGACCTACAAGAATGGGAAGTTCATATGGCTGAATTTTTTAGTTATTATTATTTTTTAATAGAAGCATAGCTGACTTACAATATTGTGTTAGTTTCAGGTATACAGCAAAGTGATTCAGTTTTGTATATATATATGTGTATATCTCTGTGTGTGTGTATATATATATATATATGTGTATATGTTCTTTTTCAGATTCTTTTCCATTATAGGCTATTACAAAATATTGAATATAGTTCTGTGCTATACAGTAAGTCCTTGTTGTTTATTTTATATATAGTAGTGTGTATCTGTTAATCCCAAATTCCTAATTTATCCCCCACCCCTTCCCCTTTGGTAACCCAACTTTGTTTTGTATGTCTATGAGTCTGTTTAGTAAATAAGTTCACTTATGTCATATTTTAGATTCCACATATAAGTGAGATCATATGGACTTCCTGGCGGTCCAGTGGTTAAGACTCCACATTTCCAATTCAGAGGGCATGGGTTCAATCCCTGGTCGGGGAACTAAGATCCCACATGCCGCCTGGCACAGCCAAAATATTAAAAAAGTAAGTCACATCATAAAACATTTGTCTTTGGCTTACTTCACTCAGTATGATTATCTCTAGCTCCATCCATGTTGCTGCAAATAGCATTCTTTCATTCTTTTTTATGGCTTAGTAATATCCCATTGTGTGTGTGTGTGTGTGTGTGTGTGTGTGTGTGTGTGTGTGTGTACACACCATATCTTCTTTATCTACTCATCTGCCAATGGACATTTAGGTTGCTTCCACGTCTTGGCTATTGTAAATAGTGCTGCTGTGAACACTGGGGTGCCTATATCTTTTCAAATCAGTTTTCTCCAGATATATGCCCAGGAATGGGATTGTTGGATCATATGGTAATTCTATTTTTAGTTTTTAAAGGAGCCTCTATACTGTTTTCCATAGTGGCTGCACCAATTTACATTCCCACCAACAGTGTAGGAGGGTTCCTTTTCTCCACACCCTCTCTAGCATTTATTATTTGTAGACTTTTTGATAATGGCCATTCTGACTGGTGTGAGGTGGTATCTCATTGTAGTTTTGATTTGCATTTCTCTAATAATTAGACATGTTGAACATCTGTACGTTGGCCATCTGTATGTCTTCTGGAAAAATGTCTATTTAGGTCTTCTGTTGTATGGCTGAGCTTTAGATAAATGCCTGGACAGCTTAATGAAAAGCTCCCTTCTGGATCATTTCTGTTCTAAATCAATTACTAATGGCCAAATCATAGTCACCTTTCCATTCTTCAAAGAGGAAGGGTTCCTAGAAGCTGCAAAAGAACAAGAGTTGGGAATGTGGCACAAAATTGACAACACCCTGTAATACAGCATGACATATTAGAAAGAATAACATTCAGGACAAAAACTTACACTGGTTATTCAACTTCCTAACCTTCAGGCTACATGAACCTTGGAAAGGTTAATTAAAGTAGTCATAGAGTTTAGAAGAGGCCCTCAAGAGACTATTATGTCAAACTGATAGAATGTGTTTAAAAAGCCAGTTAGTTATATATATATTATATGGGTTAGTGTCAGCTGTTATCACTGCTATTATAGTATTTACGACTAGCATAAAAAGAACAGTAGCCAATGACTTAATTAAAAAATCAATATACTATGCAATAAATTACCCTAAAAAGAATCAAGTTATATTAAAAACCTAAATACTCTTTAAAAAAGGGGGGGGCATCTCTGTAGAAGTACTAAAATGGGTTATCTTGGAGGCCACACTGGGAAAACTGGCAGATCTGAATCTGGGAAAATTGGCAGATCTGAATAAGTAAAAATATAAATTCTTAATGGCAAAAGCCACTAAAGCACAGCTTTTTAAAGAATGCCTGGGAGAAAACACAATATATAACAGGAACTTACCCATAAAATGTACACATTTCCAACATCGAAAACTACATGGGCAAAAAATAAAATAGATAATAAACAGAACAAGGGGCTAACAGCCAATAAACTAATTTAAAAGACACTCCATATCACTAGTAATCAAGGTTCAGAAAACAGAGAAGACAACAGCTTCCTTCTATCATGTTTATGAAAACTTACAGATGAGATTAATAATAATCCAGCCAGTCAATCTATGAGGAAACAAACACCTTAATGTATTAGCAAAACTATGAAGTGGTCATTCAAAAAGCATTTTTGGAGGACAAAATGGTATATTTTGCTATTATCAAAATTTTCAATATACATGCCTTTGATTCAGCAATTGAACCACCAAGATTTATACTAACAGAAAATGATTTACATAAGGACATTAACTCTTGCTTTTTTTTGGGGGGGGGGTGGTAAAAGCAAGAAACAACTTTCAATAATTTCAGCAACTTCTAATTATGATACACCTATACGGAGAGGTATCATGGGGTGGGTGGTGAGAAAAAATGAGGTTAAATCTGTATGTGCAGACTTGAAAATGTCTATGGTATCTTAATTAACTGACTACAAAAATCACAAATAAAATGTATTCCCAATTTTTGTAACTTAAAAAAGCACACATATTCTTTATAAGTTCAAAGGAAAAAAATCTAAAGAGACATCTCTTAAATGAGACTTAAGCTGGGGTGGGCAGATAAGCACACCTAGATACCTACACTAAGAGGAAAGGTTCACTTTTTACTTTATGTAACTCTGTATCATTTCACTTTTTATATTAAGCTTTGTTACTTTGAATTTGGGGGGTGGGGAGCTTACATAAAGTTATTTGGCTCAAAATATAAAGCACTAACAACCATAATTCCTAAGCATTCATTCCATGGCATAAGAATAAATTCCTAACGCTGGCAAAAAAGCAAAACAAAAAAAGAAATCCACAGGTGGCAAGATTAATTTTAAACTTCTTCCCTATATAAATTTTCAAAAATTTCAAAAGCACAAAAAAATTACAAAGTAACAGTAATATCTTAATTCCAGACCATGATTCTCATTAATTTTAAGGAACAAATTTCACCAAGACTGAACCATAAAACAGAAAGTGAAATAAAACACTCTGTAATCATCAATTTCCAAATCATTCAATAAAGTTTTGTATACAACTGGGGAGGCGAGCCATAAAGATGGTCCAGGAACTGGACAGGATCTTCCCAGATTGAGACTGAGGAAAAGCACACTGTAACAACACCCTCAGCGCTCCAAGTTTTTCCTTTAAACTGAGCCTTTACATTAACAATAACTGTCTGAACAACAATTTTTAAAATATGAAAAGCACTACTCACAGAAATGACCGCCACACATGTGGCACCCTGACACAATTAAAGTTTATAACATGCTTTGATTTAGCAAAAGCAGAAGGATGCTTGCTCTAATTACCTAGAGCAAGAATTAAAATCTAGGCAAAATTTTAGAAAGTGAGTTCAAGTTGTTAGGAGTTAAAGTCCTACAATTTGACTTTCTAGCCTAACATCTACAATTAACTCAAAAGAAAATTTACCATTAAAAAAATTATGAAGAATAAAAATGGCAAGTAACTAAATGAGTTCATGTGCAAAGCACTCAGAACAGTGTATGGCACAAAGTACATACTGTTAAGTGTTTTTAGATAGCTGTTTCATCATTAAAGATTGACCCATGTTCCCAGTTCTCCTACCCCAGCCTACATAAATTAGGTACAAATGAGATTTGAAAATCTCTTTCAACACTATCAAGACAACTCCTTGTGAGAAATACATTTTAGCATATTTGAGCTCCTTGGAGGTATCAGCTTCTTAAAAATCGAAAATCAAATTTTCTATCTCCAACAAACTCATTATGCTTCTATTTGACAATTATTTCCAAGTTTCTTTTTACATAACAGCAGGCATGTTAATCAAAAACAAATATAAAAGACAGACATTCAAGACCTACTAAGTGTGAAAAAAGCAAGATACAAAGAAGCAGTGAAATTTTTATTTTTTTAAAAGAGAAAAAAGGAAGAGCCTGAGAATATGTAAACCATGAAATGTGGTTTTTATCTCTGGACAGTGATTTTGGTTTTTTCCTTTTAAATTTTTCTGAATATTTCTAGAATATTCAAAAAGGCAGTATGCTAATATTTCATATTGTTACACAGGAACTATATTAATGATCACTACAATAAAGGATAGCTACTAATACTGTACAAAGATACTGAGGAAAAAGCACAAGGCAAAACAGCAAAAAAGGAAAATAATGACCAACGTCATATAGTTGTCTCCGCCAGAATCTGTGCAAAACTCAAATGCACTATCGTCTTTAGTTCTCACATTATTTTCACTTTAGTCATTAAAAACAAAAAAACTTGACCAAGGCTACAAACCTAAAAATGGTAGCATTGAGACATTAATCCCAGTTCTGGCTCCAAAACTCAAGCATTGCTACATTACACAGCCATTACCAATAGAAAGAATGGAGAAAAGGAATTAGATTTATTCTCTAACAGCTAAACAGATTTTCCAACAAGAATATTTATTTGAAACAAAAAAGTATGCACACAAGAAAATAAACTTGTAAATACATACCTCTACTTCATCTCCTTCACTAATTTCTTTTTTTATATCAGGTGGTGGTGGTAATCTAACTTCATTAAATGGAACCTGGCGTTCCGGTTGCCAACTGAAGGATTAGAAAAGGAATTAACAATTTTAAAATACATTATTCTAGTACCCCTAATACAGAAGCTATGTAGTCTATGCTTAGTACTGTATATTTTTCAAATCAATCATTTAGCTGTCCCCAAAGAAAAACAACCTCTGTATTAAATCTTTTTCCAAGTAGTTTGCTGAGGTAGAACAGATTTTGCATGGCTCTTGGTGAAGTTTATAAATAGTTAACATCATTGACAATTATACATTGCTTCCAAATTACTCATCCTAAGGTAACAGTACATACATTATTCTGCAAATGAAGTAGGGTAAGTTCAGAGTAACGAACTGCTATAGTGGGATCAACTTATTACAAACACTTTTACCACTCAATGATTTATTAAGGAACACAATTTCAGAGATTATAAAATATAAGCTGCATAATTTCTTAGTGTACATGTTCACAGAAATATAGAAAACTACTCAATTATTCTGAATAGCTAAATTATGAAAGGATTTAATTTTCTTACACAGATAGAATTTCTTTTCTACAATGAACACATACATTGTAATTAAAACCTAGAGAAAACTTACTTTTAATCTTTGTAGCAAATACGAATGTGTTAAAACTACTACTTGAGCTGTTGCTTAATTTTTTGTGGGTTGTATTTTATAACTAAGTTGATAAAGCTAAAATGCTTTCCTACTTTAAGTTCTAATAGGTCATTCACATGCCTGGGAGGTAGAGCAGCACGTAAAATACTCCTATGGCTCCCCTGTGCCAACGCTGGGCAAAAAAGGAGACAAGTAAGACATTTGAGTGCTTTCTTTCATCTTTACTGTCTAAATGGCAGCTGCTAAAAGACAGAAATCATCTCAACACTTGTTTCTACAAGAAACAGCTGTTGGGCCGATATCTATTCAGGCAGTTACAGAAGCAGCATAAAAGTGAAAGTTAACCAGTTTTCTTTTCTGACCTTCAATTATATAGTGCTCCTTTATAACCCTTCCTAACCAAGCCCAGAACACAGTCTTTAACGTTTTTAGCACAACTTACCTAACCTTTACAATATCTATACAACTTTTTATTATTCCTTATGAATAATCAAGCAATTAAAGACAGCCTAATACTTATCTACAGCATAATTTCAAAATTCTGCGTTTTTAAGAAGCATATTATAATCCCATTCGTGCCATCTATTTTTGCAAAAACTACTTACTGATTCACGTCCACATGTGATTTGACAAAGAAAGGGGTCATGGAAGAAGTGCCAAGTGAATTGTGAGCAGAAAACCAGGTGAAGTCACCAAGAACTAAAATTATTTGAACTCAAAGATAATCAAACCAAAGACCCCCACCCAAAAGCACACTCATTTTCCACTGGCAATAGAAACAGCCAAAAGCAAACAGTTTGGCACTACCAATCTTCAAAATTAGGATCTCTATCAATAAAAAAATAACTTACTTGTTCTCAAAAACAACTGTGAGAGAGTCTTCATGAACATCTTTGATAAATCCCTATAAAGAAATTAAAAGGAAATAAATATTCAATTAAATGTTACATTAACTCTAAACCACTATATTAGAGCTACAAAAATGACATGGAGTACTAATAATAACCCAGAGCTTGGAATAGGCTAATCTGGGTTTGATTTCCATCTCCATCATTCATGAGCTGTTTGACCTTGGCAATTACTTAACCTCTCTCTTTCATGATTACAAATGACATTAAATGACACTGTACTACTGTCAATCAGAAGAGCAATGTTCTCAACCTTAGCCAAATGCTTACACACTCTGAACCACTTGGTACTCAGCAAAAACTTTTCTGAAACGTCTTTATCATACTACACTCCATAATGTACACTATAAACTAATTAAATACACATACTTGCAGTACTTGGTTAAAACATGGCAAAAATGAGTACATCTGTTTACCTCATCTACCTCCCCAAATATTTAAACACTATGTGTCAGATATTATTTTAAGCAAATTAACAAACCAAAGACTAAGAAACAAACTGACGGTGGAAAAACCAAAAAGCAAACAGATCAGCACTGCCACCCCAGAAAATCTTTGGAACTGAATATAGAAAGTCTTATAGAGGAAAAGGTAACCAATGAAGCTGAAAATAAAATCATTTTATTTTCAATCACCAATCACAGAATGTATATAAGTCATGTATCCAGTCTCTCAGTACCCTCCTCCCATATTTGCTACTAAATTTTATGATCTGTAATTTGGCCTTGATCTCTCTCCAGCTAGAAATACCTGTGATCAACTTGTGTATTATGGGAAATTTCAATGCATATATCTTCATGTGAGGTCTAAAACTCAAGATACTTTCAAGAATGCTATAGTTGGGGTTTCCCTGGTGGCGCAGCGGTTAAGAATCCACCTGCCTGCCAATGCAGGGGATGTGGGTTCGTTCCCTGGTCTGGCAAGATCCCACATGCCAGAACAGCTAAGCCTGTGCACCACAACTACTGAGCCCGTGTGCCTAGAGTCTGTGCTCCACAACAAGAGAAGCCACCGCAATGAGAAGCCTGTGCACCGCAAGGAAGAGCAGCCCCCGCTCACCGCAACTAGAGGAAAGCCCGTGTGCAGCAACGAAGACCCGAAGCAGCCGAAAATAAACTTATGAAAGAAATATAGTGGCTGCCAGAAAATTTAAAGTAGCTCTTGCCTTGCAATTCTGAAGACATTTTTTGTTCTTCTTTCTCCTCCCAAAGCTAAAAACTAAGAGCTGCCAACTAGTTCAAGTTGTGATTATCTGATCATGCTACAACAATGACTTCCTGGCCAGTTTCTCTATTTCTACTAGTTCATCCGCACATCTACTTTCAGCAATCATTTTGGTCAGCACTTTCATAGTTATGCTACCAGCAAATCCATCTCTATTATACCCTTGCCATTTGTAAGGACTATTTTCATAACCTGAGAATTACCAAATTCATGAATATCAGAGTAAAACATCTTTCCATCACAGATTAGTCATTATTTATACTTTCACTAACATTTTCTAGTCCTTCACAAACAATTTTCATAGTTTGAAATGTTTCATTAATCTTTATCATTTCTGTATAATTTATACAGCGTAAGTGCAAATGAGAGCTCCAAATCACTGGGAAATTCTACTCCTCGTTATAATAAAAAGGTTTTTTCCTATCTAAAAATCAGTGCTTATACTGCTCCCCACCCCCACTTTACATCCACCACAAACATCAGCATCATCTTTGTCTGGGTGCACACACTGTTCACACACTTTAAGAAAAAATACAGCTCTGGAACCTACTCTTATTGCTAATATCTTCAGGCATCAGATTAAACAAGCTAAAAACTTGACACCCAAATAAAGTATTTGGACTGTAGTGAATAATCAGAAAACATGTTCTAATCCCCAAACCCTAGATTCTAGGGATAAGAGGTTTCTAATGGCCAGATTGCTATAAAATTGATGCATTTGATACAGGACACAGTCAACACTTTTCAATTCACCAGAATAATGGCAGGTCCCTATATACTCAAGAGATGGCAAACGGCAGGGTTATGTCTTTGCCAAAATGTTTGAGTCAGGAGACACCAAATAACAATGGCAGCATTTTCCTGCACATGGTGTGGGTGGAGGGCGGGAGGGGGGGTGGCTTTATGACTAAGTCTCCATAACTTCTGTCTTTCTTCTTAGTCCAACCTTCGGGGAGTTGGTCTCTTTTCCTATTCATACTCATCTGGTCCAGAACCCGTATTTCTTAGAATACTCTGACATTTCTTTTTCTTCTCCCCATACACCTACAAACATGGAAGCCCAAGCCATCATAAAATGGTCCCTTAATTTGTTCATTCACAAAGCCTGGTACATGTTTACACTTGAAACTCTTAACTATAATTTAAAATTATAGATAAGTAACAAGGCACTTTAACATATTTAAAGTGTAATCAAAATATCTTAGAATGCTATCCCTGACAAAATAACAAACAGCATCATACAATAAAAACCCAGGAATGCCAAAAATGATGTGTAAACTAGGAGTAAGGGAAGAACAGAGGGAATAGCAGGAATCTCTGAGCCCTGGAAGCACTAACTGAAGAATTTTTTTTTTTCAAAACCAATCTAGCCTAAAATAAAACTTTAAAAAGAAAACTCAAAGATTCAGTGAGGTGGCAAGTTAACCAAATTAGCTTTTCTAGCTAAAAATAAGCACTGGAAAATAAAACAGACAAAAAAATATTCTACTAACAGCAAGGTCCTAGAAATGCCCTCAACAACAAAAAAATGTACACGACCTACGTGCAGACATCTGAAACTTGACTAATGAATAGAAATAGACTATTTAGGGAAATGTAAAGCACTCTTGATATTTTAAAATTTTCAACATGCCCCTAAATGGGATCCTACTAAAACACAAAGGAATGTGTAATTCTGTTGAGGGAATAGGAGTTAACCTTAATAAAATTACATCAAAGCCTATCTTAAAAACAAATAAGAAGGCATTCAGTAAGGCAACTTTTAAATGGGGGTAGAGAATAATGAGAAAACATTATCCGTACCAAACACTGAAAGTTATTTTAAAGCTACAATAATCAGGACAAAAAAGACAAGGTGCTTGGCAATTTTGAGGTGGGAGCTTCAATGGCCTGTGGAAAGAACAAGGTGCATTCCAGATATCTGCCTAACTTAAACACACATTTTTGAAGTTACAGAACACTACAGCTGAAAAGAATGTTTTTCAACTCGATGAGGGTAGTCACAGGGAGAAAAAATCCTATTGATAAGCAATAATACACATGGTATGAATGAACTTCAAGAATTGAAAGAATGAGATTATAAATACAGTCAAAAGTCAGAACAGATGGCTGTGGGAAAACCACTCCGAAGAGAAACATTATTTCTTCTACAGACCTTCCAGATCCCTCATTTTAGAGAAAGAGAAGCTGAAACTATATACATCTATTATAGCCCCAAAGTTTTACTCCCTAGGAGGTTGTAAACACTGAATTTAAAACCTCATCTTCTGGGAGTTTCCTGGTAGTCCAGTGGTTAAGAATCGGTCTTGCAATGCAGGGGATGATGGTTCAATCCCTGGTCTGGGAACTAAAATCCCACATGCCTCGGGGCAACTAAGCCCACACCAGGCAACTACTGAGCACCACAACTAGAGAGAAGCCCAGGGACCACAACGAAGACCCGACACAGCCAAAAAATAAATGAATGTATGTTTTAAAAAAATAAATAAAACCTCATCTTCTGTCTGGAACTCTTTTCAATTAAATCATTATCAATTAAATGACAAAATGCTTTTGCTAATTCACAGTTTTAAACTCTAAAAGGTTACGTCTGGCAGCAACACTATTATGAAGAAATAAGGCACCATTCCTAAAAAGCCTATTTAAGGCAAAGTCCCAGAACAAAATATCAAAATCTAATTTACAACTGGAAAGGCAGCTACCTTGTTTAATATACTAATCAATTTATCAGAGGCTTTGCTTAAGTGATGGCTGAGCAATCTACAGAGATCCATGAATCCCTTTGAGAACATTCCCACTAAACTCATTAGGAACATATCATCCTAGTCTAAAAAAATTCCTTTGAAAAGTATCATTTCAAATTCATCTGCTACTTCAGATTTTTCAAAAATCCACTAATGACCTCCCATTATTACAATTCATTACAACACTAAATTCACATATCTTACAAAGGGGGAAGTAGAAACTTAAAAAAACTTAATACTGGGACTTCCCTGGTGGCGCAGTGGTTAAGAATCCGCCTGCCAATGCAGGGGACGTGGGTTCGAGCCCTGGTCCGGGAAGATCCCACATGCCGCGGAGCAACTAAGCCCGTGAGCCGCAACTATTGAGCCCGCACGCCGCAACTAATGAAGTCCATGTGCCTAGAGCCTGTGCTCCGCAAAAAGAGAAGCCACCGCAATGAGAGGGCCACACACCTCAACGAAGAGTAGCCCCTGCTCGCCGCAACTAGAGAAAGCCTGTGCAAGCAACCAAGACGCAACACAGCCAAAAATAAATAAATTTATATAAAAAAAACCTTAATACTCAGCAAACTACTACCAGAAGTCAGACAGCCTGAATCCTCAAAATGAGGTTTAAAGTGGAAGCCCATACCCAAAAACCCAACACTTAAACCCTAAAGCTGTAACTCTTAAACCTCAAAATTCTTGTTAGAAGAGTTTACTGATTGCCAATAGACTGAGCAAAAAAGGCCAGCAAGACACAGAACAAGCTTCCT
Organism: Grampus griseus; assembly: GCF_964374135.1. Taxonomy (NCBI): domain Eukaryota; kingdom Metazoa; phylum Chordata; class Mammalia; order Artiodactyla; family Delphinidae; genus Grampus; species Grampus griseus. The sequence continues at coordinate 57,957,263 of NC_138998.1, read as the reverse complement.
AAATGGAGGCTATGTTTTCAATGACTCTTATCTCAAGTGGTAAAAGCAAGGATTCATCAGGAATCAAACCTCTAGTTCACATTTATTCTCCTAAGCAAGCAAAAAGTTCTCAGTCACATTACTGCCTCCTTCAAACCTGATCAAGTATTCTTATATAATTTAAGATCTACTCCAGTTTTTCTCTTTAAAGTCTTTCTCAGGATCACTGGTATGACATTTAAAAATTTTATATTTATTTGGCACAACAGTCAAATAACTATATTTTAGTTCCCTTTTCCAATGTATTAAGACATTACAGTTGATGGATCAATTATTGAAGCAAATTTGTGATAAAATGCTGTATTTCTAAAAATAAACTGACTGACATAGAGAACAGACTTGTGGTTGCCAAGGGGGAGGGGGGGTGGGGGAGGGATGGATTGGGAGTTTGACATTAGCAGATGCAAACTATTTTATACAGAATGGATAAACAACAAGGTCCTACTGTATAGCACAGGGAACTATATCCAATGTCCTGTGATAAACCATAATGGAAAAGAATATGAAAAATATATATACGCATAACCAAATCACTCTGCTGTACAGCAGAAACGCATTGTAAATCAACTCTACTTCAATAAAATAAAAATTTTAAAACATAAATAAAAATAAACTGTTTAAAATAAATTCTCAGAACATTAAGAGGCACTGGAATCAAGTTTGTCAGATCCTGTAGGGCCTTTCCTCTGACTGGGTAAACTCTCCATTTTCCCAAACTCCACAGTTAAAATTTGCTGCTGTGGATAAATGTAATTACAAAACTATAACCCATGAGAAAAGAAAAGTTAATAGCATAATTTATGCAAAATTCGCCTCAGGTTTTTGTTTTTCAAGAACTGACAAAATGGATGATGACTTGTTATTCTTTGATCAATTATCAGTTTGTTTAGTGTTTCATTCTCTGGCCCCAGTCTACTTTCCCAGCCCATCAATTCTAACAATTTTGCATCCCTGCAATCAGGATGCTTCCTACAATTGATGGCATCTTAGAATAGCCAATAGCTGAATGGCTGCCAGGATATAAATGTCACTGTTAAGCATGCTCAAACTTGGTTTGCTTGCAATTTTCTGTGGCACTTGATTGCAACCCCTCAATAGTTCATTCAGCAAACCAATGAAGTAACATTTTAGGAAGGATTTAGGTTTCTTACCAGAAGGTTGTTCTGTTGACACCTTCTGATAAAATCAAGAAAGCACCAGCATCAAAACTTGCAGAGTGGGTGAAAATTCTTGGAAGAAAATCCTGGAGATAATAGAGGAGAGCTCTTTTAAAGTATGCTTGCAACATCAATGCTCTCCATGGCACTGAGGAAGATATTGTGAGAAGAAACACAATCATCTGAACCTGAAAATGTTTTAGCCAATTTATTTTGCTTCTATTTTCCTTATGTATGCAAATGTTTAAAAATAATCTTTCAGGTGATATAGAAAAGAATTTTAAAAGATAAAACTACCACTCATAAATCAATTGGCAACATTTCTTCTTTTTTAGTGCCTCTTACAACTGATGCCATTTCATTTTTTTATTTTTTTTTGGATGCCATTTTAAATACAATGAAATTGTATGGCTCTTCCCTGATTTCCCAAATCTACATATGGAAAAATAACCTGTTCCCTGGACTCTAAAACCCAACTTCCAATTACACATCTCTACCCATGGCTTACTTTTATACCTAAAATCAATCAACATGTCAACAGTCAGTATCATCTGCTGTCCTGCTTTTGCACTCTACACATGTATGATCCATTTTACAGGATTAAAAAAAAAAAGTGAATACAGCAAACTATTTCTTAATCAGGGTTCTATGAGAATACAGCCCAATCACTAAGTCATTCATTGTGTGTAATGAACTTCTCCCCCATGCATCTAGAATAGTACTAGCCATGCACAATCCTTGGAAGAATTGAGAAAACGGTGCTCCTCAGCTTTATAGTTCAGATGAGAAACTATAAGGTTGAGAAAACTGACTTAGGGACTCCCAGACCTAAGCAATTTTACACGAGTCTCAGTCTGCAAACTGAAGGAGTTGAAGCTTCTTAAACTAAGGTAATTCCTAGGCACTCAAAGGTGTGCCAAGAATACTTAAAGCCACTCCTCCCCCCAAAATACTACGGTTAATCTTCCTGGAACTTTTATGTCAAGTAATTTAAAGAATTTAATAAACACTTTATGTTTCTGGACTGTGTATACATTTAACAGATACAGAAAGAACTCCTTATTAGGGAAAGAGAAAAAAACACTTACTGAGCAATACAATATACTGGTTTTACTGTTAAGACTGGTCTCAGATCCACTACTTACTATGCAGTAGGTAAAAGAAGAGAGGGCCCAGAAAATAAGACTCTTTTAACTAGCTTTACTTGCCCAAAAGCAAGTCACAATATCCTCCTTTAGGAACTCTTTATGGTCTTCCCAGAGCACCCCAGAGAGCAATTGGAGCAATTCTCAGAAGGTTCTATCAATCCTGAATGGGACCCAGCTCTCCTAGATGGTGGACTTCCTCCCATCCCAATCTTAGAAGTGAGGAAGATCTGGCTGATGAGTACAGTACCTAATTTCCCCATGTGCAAACAAAAACGAAACAAAAAAAAACTTTAAAACAGAGAATTATTATTTAATACATGGTGCTAGCACAACTGCCTATGATATTCAAAATAAGACTTGATGTAGTAAATATGAAATAAACAAATAAAACACTTTAAGAAAACCTAAGGAACTGTATGTATAATCTGGACACAGGCTGTCTTAACCAGGCTGGAAACCCTGAACCCTTAACAGGGAAAAAGTACTTCAGTATGTAAAAAACAGAACTTCTCTATGGCCCGGGATACCAGAGAGTTCAATTATAGATGGGGAGGGGGTATTCATATAATGAGTCCTAAGAAATCTCAAAAAGCAAAAAAGGACATCCCAGAAGGAAAATGGGGATAAACAAGTAATTTATGGAAAAGCAAATCCAAATGGCCAACAAACATTAAAATTCCCATGTGGGGATTTGCAAATCAAAGTTGCAACCTTTACATCCAAGAGATTCACAAAAATCAAAGATTATAATGCCTATTTCTGGCAAGGATGTAATAAAAAAAAAAAAGCTGACATTCATCAATTGAGAAAATACAAAGTGTTAAGCCTTTCAGAATGCAATCTGTTAACATTTATTAGAGTTAACAGGTAAAAGTTCCCTTCCACCAAGCTATCTCGCTCTTTGAAACCTATCCAATGGAAACACACATGGAGCAGAAAAAAAACTGAAAATGTCTATTAACTAGGGAATGGCTGGATTTCACAGTAATTCTTATGGTGAAATATGTAACCATTAAAAAATAAATTACACTCCAACAGAAAATGGCCAAGATGTAGATTATCTTATTTCTATAGAGCAATACTGAAAAACACCTACGTTTGTATCTGAATGTGCATCTATGTACATTCCATGAGTATGAAGAAAAATCTGGCACAATGTATACTTGGCTATAAACAGGCTACCTAAATGGATTGTGAATGAGAGATCATGTGGAAAAGGGAAACCAAGGGAAAAAGAAAAAAATTTACAATAAAGCAAGTCTGTATATGCTTATACATATGTATAAAATTATACACTTGCATATGCATGTATAAATATTTTTAAAGAGTTGAGATTATCCTTAATACTCTGTCAATCTGCACTATTTCCATACAGCACATATATACAGACATTACCACTCCCCACATCTTTTTAATTTTTCCATCTCTAGTGACCTCAAATCCACATTCTAAGTAATAAACTCGTTTGTTTGATGTTTACATACAACATCTAAAAGATCTGGGTTGTTATTTGATTCCAGTAACGAGCACATTCAAGACTGCTGCAATCGGGCTTCCTTGGTGGCGCAGTGGTTGAGAGTCCGCCTGCCGATGCAGCGGACATGGGTTCGTGCCCCGCTCCGGGAAGATCCCACATGCCGCAGAGCGACTGGGCCCATGAGCCATGGCCGCTGAGCCTGCGCGTCCGGAGCCTGTGCTCCGCAACAGGAGAGGCCACAGCAGGGAGAGGCCTGCGTACCCCAAAAAAGACTGCTGCAATCAAAAATTTTCTTAACTTCAAACAATACACACTTTTATTTTAAAGGACCTACATCTATGTCCGGAAATTATTTCCAATCAATGGACACATGTTCTACAAATAAAATCCACAAATTTACTAATTACATTATGTATTACAGAAATTATTGCATCATTACGGAGTATGTTCTTTTAAGGAAAAAAGTTACTCAAGGCAAGCCTTCAGCATCCCTTAGTACTGAACATTTAACTGTTCTGAATAAAAAATGACAATGAAAATGTGCGGATTTCATAAGAATACATAAATATCTACTAATGCTTACATACTAGTAATGTTCTTGGCTTATTAATTTCACAAGTTTATAATATCCAACAGTTCCTGAAATAGAAAGACTCAGAGGTTTCAAATGGTCTCACAAAACTATAATGACTTTCCTGTTGCCAAGAGCTGAGTTGAAGTTCTCTATAATTCTATATATGCATTAAGTTCTGGGACATATCTGAGCTTGACCAGGATCAATGTATAACCCCTCAAAAAAAAATTTAAGTTCAGCTTGAATCAAAATCACAAATAATTTAGTTTTGTATATATGCATTTATACAAATATTAACAAGTCAAAAGAGTGTCTAGAAACCAAGAATGACTGATCCATTTGTTCATTCAACAAATATGTACTGAAGGTCTACTAATGAACTATACATATCAAGTCACTGGAAAACTTAAGACTTGAAAATAACCTGGAAAACTATTAAAGCAAAAAGCTATGAAGCAAGAAAAGTTCTACTTTTTTTTTTTTTTTTTTTGGCCACGCTGTGCAGCATCAGGATCTTAGTTCCCCGACCACGGACTGAACCCCTGCCCCCTGCATTGGGAGCACAGAGTCTTAACCGCTGGACCGCCAAGAAGTCCCAAGAAGTTTTACTATTATTAATTAGCCAGAATAAGAAAGGCACGGAGATAGGAACCCGAAAAATGAGATTCCTGATTCTGAAGAAATACTAACAGGGAAATGCCATGTTGCTTTGCCAACAACAACTATAAATTTCATAGTTATTACTGGGGAGACCTCTACTCATGCTCCCAAAAAAGCTAAGCAAAAAATGCTGAGGCTAGAGTATGGAAGACAAGTTATAACAACTAACATTTAACTTAGATTTAACTTTGGTTCAACTTTGCCATGGCTATCAGCCTCTTTAATGTAAGGAAAAATAAATTGAAGAGATTGTTGTCCGTGTAAATAGATATTACACGTACAGATTAAATAACAAAAGTAATGCTTTGCATTACTTAATTTTGTTTTGCTCAAGCTATTCTACATTTGGTCCTAGAAAATTTAGATTTGGTCCTAGAAAATTTTACACCAGCGTCACAATAGAATTTACTACTATTAGCTAAACATCTGCCAAAGAATATTCTCAAGCCTTTTGATAACTACTGTGTCACACCTTAAAATTTGAACAGGACGTTTCATACATATACACATATAAAAAAGCATTTCAAACATTTCCCAAAATACCTTACATATAACAAACACTATAAAGCTAGCAATTAAGGATGGTATAAATCACAACTATCCAGCACAAATTATAATTTGAGCCATATGTCTAGTTTTAAAATTTCTAAGTATATTAAAATAAGTAAAAAGAAACAGGTGAAGTTAATTTTAATAATTTTAACCCTATATATCCAAAATATTATTTCAACATGTAATCAAAAATGTAAAACTGCAGTCTTACATTCCTTTTTTCATACTAAGTCTTTGAAATCTAGTATAACTTTTACAATTAAAGCACATCTCAATTCAGGCTAGTATATTTCAGCCCCATGATGAGTGGCTACCATCGGAAAGGGCAGATTTCTGTAATGTGAAGCAAAGCTCAAATCATTTCTCCAGGAATCCTCCCAATTCAGTCCTCTTGACTCCCACTGTATTGATCAGAATTTATAATTAATAATTTGATAAGCCATATATTCGTACTTGGAAAAAAAATCACATAATGGTTAGAGATCAGGCTCTCTGAAGTCCAAAACATCATTATGAATCTTGAATCAGCCTATTAATTTTATGGATAGATTCGCTTAGCCTCACTTTCCTCAACTGGGGTAACATTATCTCTTTCACTGTGACTGAGAGGACTAAGTAAGATAAATTCATGTAAAGTACCTACACAGTCTGATAGTCTGAGTGCTCAGTAGATAATAGCTGTTATTGTTGTTAGAGCTAGATAGGACCTTAGTGAACTAACAACCTAGCAGATTCCACCACTTGATAAACTGTCAAAAGAAATCCAAGTGCCTCATACTGCGGATGAAAAACCTAAGCCCTAACAAACTAGCTAGTACGAGAATTAGGGGTCAATCATAGAATGCATACTGCTCTTCAACTACAAAAAAGCAAGTCTGCTACATCCTTAACACTGTGGTAGAGAATTCAGTTCTTGAGTTGTTATTATCCTGTCAAGTGTCTGCCGTGTCTTCCTAGCTAAAACATAAGCTTACTGCCGTGAGATTTCCTTTGGCGAACCTCTCATGCTATGCTGAACTAGGCAACTGGAAGTGAGAAGCCCTGGCGTTAAATCTCATTTCAGCTACAGTGTAATTGGGACGTTATTTAATCATTATTGTCAGTTTCCTAATATGTAAAATGAGGATAAAAACACATACCTCATGCAGTCCCTGAGAGAACAAAATCAGGAAATACATGTACAAGCCTCAAAGAATACACAGTAAACAGATAATAGTAAACTATTATTTTACTCGCAGAATACACACAAATATCTGAAGATATAAAAAATATAAAGGTGCATAGAAAGAAAAATATGGAAAAAGTATGTTTTCTGTAAGTAAAGCCAAGGCCTTGACAACAAATTCTCTAGATAGGTAAGATTACGGTTTGTTTTGTTTTTTTAAATAAATTTATTTATTTTGGGTTGTGTTGGGTCTTCGTTGCTGCACGCGGGCTTTCTCTAGTTGCAGCGCACAGGCTTCTCATTGCAGTGGCTTCTCTTGTTGCGGAGCACAGGCGTGGGCTTCAGTAGTTGTGGCACATGGGCTCAGTAGTTATGGCTCACGGGCTCTAGAGTGCAGGCTCAATAGTTGTGTCGCGCCATGTGGGATCTTCCTGGACCAGGGCTCAAACTCGTGTCCCCTGCATTGGCAGGTGGATTCTTAACCACTGCGCCACCAGGAAAGTGCCGAGATTACAGTTTTCTTTCTTTGCTTTTGTGTTTTCAGATTTTTCATTAATTACACATTGTTCTTGTAATACAAAAACAAAACTTCACAGGAAAAGTATTTAAATTTAATTTTTAAAAATTAGGGCTTCCCTGGTGGCGCAGTGGTTGAGAGTCCGCCTGCTGATGCAGGGGACACGGGATCGTGCCCCGGTCTGGGAAGATCCCACATGCCGTGGAGTGGCTGGGCCCATGAGCCATGGCCGCTGAGCCTGCGCGTCCGGAGCCTGTGCTCCGCAACGGGAGAGGCCACAGCAGTGAGAGGCCCGCGTACCGCAAAAAAAAAAAAAAAAAAAATTAAGTGGCCTTTTCACTTAGTTAAATCCTAGTTCTTTTACATATTTAAAAAACTGCATTTTAAAACATGTACAAAAACAGCTTCGTAACATCTGGAACTGTATGTTCTTAACTTCATAGTGTCCCCAGTAAGAGAGCAACCATCTTTTCCTCAATTACTAATCTCCACAAAGAAATCAACAATATTCTACACTAACCTGAAGTCAGTACATTTTCAAAACACAACTCCTTTACTGTAACTCTACAGACCATCATCATTAGCAATAATAAACCTATTACATAATTTACTCTCAAATTTCATTTAAATATTAAACTAAAGCAAAAAGGAAATTTTGCAAATATTATAGCACTTTAAAATGTTCTATAGTTGATCAATTACACAGTCAAAACCAGAAATCACGGAGCTCTAAAAGTAATTCTATCTTCTACAGAGAAGGCCTGAAAATTCATTCAGCCATCTTAGAGATCACACATTTCCCTGGAACACCATGGAAACTTTCCTCTCCAAGAGCCAGAAACTGAGTGACTTACTTTCAACTTCTATTTAAAATTATATTCTGCTCATGGCTATGCAAGCTGCAATGCTATTACAAAGCTTAAAATCATATACATCAGTTAAAAAGCACTTTAATGACCCCAAATGGGCACAAGGCGTTTTTGGGGTTAACGAAAATGTTCTAAAATAAGATTGTGGTAATGGTTACACAACTCTGTAAATACACTACCAGAGAATGTAAATTCCATCTGAAAGCTTTAAAAAGGAAACAAAAAGAAAAAAGGCATCTTAAATGACCAGTAGTATAAACCCTATGATGCCTCACTCCAGATAAAAAAGGCTATAAAAGCGAATTTTTATATAAAATTACATCCCCCATCAAGTGCTTAATTACCATATTTCCCATTCTTCCCAACCCCTATAGAGTTATCTGGCTTCAAACAAGAGTATATCAAGTTTTTATGTCTTTAACTACCATAGATCCACTGTTAAGTAAAAGTGCAGGATGCAGAACAAAGTATTTAGTATGCAATCATTTGTGTAAATATTTGGGGGGAAAAAAGAAACTATCCTATTTTGGGGTTGAATCTTCTTCACCGGTTCCAATTATTTTGTGCAATTAAGTTTCAGTTCCACTAAAAATCTTTAATCAATATCTACAGCGCACTGCCTCAAGCATGATGATACTGGCTACTAATCCCATGACTTTGAAATTCTTCAATGGCAATTCGCATTTACAGCCAAGTGTGTTGGGGGTAGGCAGGGCAGAGAAAAGGGGAGAAAATGAGGAGGAAAATCACAATCACCTGTATATTGAAAACCACCACTGAAAGAAAAGAATACACCAAAATGTTACCTGCTGTTTACACCAAAATGTTACCTGCTGTTATCTCAAGGCAACTTCTGGTTTTTTCTGATAGTTTCTAAAATCCCTCACTGACCATGTATTATTTTTTAAATTAAAAAAAAATTACTTAAAATAAAATTACTTCCACACTAAACAAAAGCCAAACTGAAAACTCTACACAGTATCTGTATGATTATGTTTAGGACATTCTGGAAAAGGCAAAACTATGGGGACAGAAACCACCCCAGGTTCTGAGGGTGTGGAGAGAGGATGACTGCAAAGGGGCAGGATAGAAATTAAGGGGATGGTGGAACTATTCTATCCCTCCATGCTAGTGGTAGTGGTTACACAACTGTTAGCATTTATCAAAGCTCACATAACTGTATGACAAAAAAGATGCACTTTACCATATGCAAATTAATCTCAAAAAATTCATGTAATTAAATTAATAAAACTGCTTCTGCGGTGACCCAATATTTTTTCCAAGCGGACAGTTTCATGGGATAAAAAATACTGTAGGGCTTCTCTGGTGGCGCATTGGTTGAGAGTCCGCCTGCCGATGCAGGGGACGTGGGTTCGTGCCCCGGTCCGGGAGGATCCCACATGTCTCGGAGCGGCTGGACCCATGAGCCATGGCCGCTGAGTCTGCGCGTCCGGAGCCTGTGCTCCGTAACGGGAGAGGCCACAACAGTGAGAGGCCCGCGTAACGCAAAAAAAAAAAAAAAAAAAAAAAATACTGTAGACTACTGAACTACTTCAAAAGCCTCATTTTATACAAAAGACTATAGCCCAAGGATATTTGGTCAAGGGTGCATTGCTAGACAATGTTAAGTAAGCTTAAGTATGTACAGACCTAGAATTCCCATGTGTTTAACTTCAAATGCACGGCTCCTTCCACTTCATCGTGCTCACTATTTCAGAGTTCGAAGACCGTAGTTTACACATAGTGCATGTACAAATGGAATATGGCAGGACATAAAATTCCAAACGTTCAAGTGCTATCTCAGTAGAGACAACGTGACTAGGGTCCTTCCCAACCTCTGCCAAAAAACCACCTTTCTTTACTTTGTTAGACAAAAATGGGTAATGGAATCAAAGTCTAAGAATCAAGCAGATTTTGTAGAGTATGGATAGGTATCAACAACAAAATACTTTGGAGTTCCAAAATGGCGGCATTTGATTCGTGAATTGCCAAAAGCAAAATAAAACAACAAAAAAACTTTGGGAAACCGAAGTAAGATGGTAAACAATCTTTACTAAAACATTCAAACTGACGATCTTATTCAACCTTATGAATTAAAAAAAATAATGAATGTATAGCAGGTGAACAACATAAATAAAATATACTTGGATAAAAAGAAATGGTGTTGTATCTACCATCAACATGCTGAAAATAATTTGTTAAGGCAAAATAATCTTTTCTGTATTTCGATATGCCAGGAAAAAATGCATACCTCCATTACACAAGAACTGAATAGCCAAATAGTAAAAATGATACAAATATGATGAACCTTATCTACCCTTGACAAGAAAAAGTATAAGCCCATTCTTTGTGCATTGTGCCACAATTGTATCTGCTGTCGTTCAGAGAAGGCAGCCATTAGGTTTAAGAACAGAAGGGGACTTCCGTGGAAGTGCAGTGGTTAAGACTTCGCCTTCCATGCAGGCGGTATGGGCCGGATCCCTGGTAGGGGAACTAAGATCCCACATGCCTCTCAGCCAAAAAAACCAAAGCATAAAACAGAAGCAAGAGTTGTAACAAATTCAATAAAGACTTTTAAAATATGGTCCACATCAAAGAAAATCTTAAATAAAGAACAGAAGTTAATTAAGTATCTACTCAAATTTTACTGAAGTCTTTTCTCTGACACCTAGTTGTAAACCTAGACTGATAATGTAACCAGTCACACATTAAAGGATTAAAGGACTCCTTTCCACCAAGCAGTCCCAGTTTTTACTTCATGCTAACCACCTTAAGATTTTACGGAGATCCTTCAGAGCCAACTGTGATTCCCCACCATGCTATTACCAAGTGATAACTAAACCAATTCCACATAGCTAATTAGCAAACTAGGAAAGGAAAAGCAACGCTGAAACTAGGAATTATGACCACGTAGTAAAAAAAATTCTGTGCGGGATAAAAGGCACGCTGAAACGAAACCCAGTGAGAATACATTCTGCGTACTCACAATACTACTCCTGTATTAGGAGAAGGCCCTTCATAAAAATAGCCAGGACTCTCAAACATTTGAGATGCTGGCTTAGTGACACTGACTGACAGACAACAGCTGGGGAGATTTTGTATTGATCTTGTAACCTCGTGGCATACTTTGGGAGAAAGGGAGAATCGGGAGAAAGGACCGTTATAATGGCAAAACTAAACTGTAAGGATTTCATTTTCATCTATGTCACCCCTACACTGGAAGCCCCTACTAAATTCCTCTACTCTCGAATTCCTCTTCCGTTTTCCAGATCCGATCCCACAGTAATGCACCTCCTTCCACCCGATGGAAACAAAAAACCTCGAGGGGGGGGGTCAACACCTTCCCCAAACACTGGGTACTAACTGATAAAGAAACTAGTCACCTCCCCACCTGTGTCTCCTTAATCCGTTTCACATTTTAAATCTTAAAGCCTAGAACTCTCGCCTTTTCTTCCGTAATAGAGGAGCTAAGGCGCCGCCCAATTTCCCAGGCCGCAAAAAATATTTCTACCCGCCACATTTCAAGATTTTCTAGTTTTCTCTTCGATCCTAACCCTCAATCCGGCACCCGCTCCCCCTTCAGACACAGAAGTTTATTAGCCCGAAACCCTAGTACAAAGGTGAATTCCTAAGATTCCGCGAGGCGCCCCCCCCACCAAGGGGGTGGGGAGGGGTCGGAGCAGCGGGCCGAGGCGCTCCCGCTCGGCCCAGTCCGAGGGGCGGGGGAGCGGCTGTGACCACACAATCCCACCACCTCCTTTCACGACTGCCCCCAACCTCCCGGAGCTCGGGCCTGCTCCCAGGGAGCTCCCTGCCGCCATTCGGCTTCTCCTCACCGGCCCGCCAAGGGCCACACGAGCATCCAAGAAGAAGATTAATAAATAGGAATACGCAAAAGATATCCGACGTGTTGTTTCAAAACATAACGGAGCCCGGGCCCCCGAGACCGTTAAACCGCGGGTGGAGGGGGGAGAAGCGATGAACCTAGCGGCCTCGGGCTTTGGCCTAGCCGCCATTTTCGACCCCAAACCTCACTCTCCAGGACCACCAACCCTCCCTCAAACCGGCCCCAGGCCCCAGAAGACCCGACAAAGCGGCAAAAGGGTCGGTACCTTGTAGAAAGCCCCGTTGGAGCCGCGAACCTCCACCGTCAGCTCCGCCATGTTGGAACCGCAAAGGCCGCTGGGAAGAGATTCTAGAAACTTTCCAACCAGAGAGGAGGAGGGGGAGGGGCGTGAAGGAGGCAGGGGGAGGGACGGGGAAAACGGGGCGGGGACTGGGATCCCCCGCTCCACACCCTTGGGGTCTCACCGCGCAGTCCTGATTCTCCCAGTGGGATCCCCCCGCTCCTTACATCGCTAGCCCCCGGCTCCGCCCGCCGCCGCAACGTTCTGTTCGCCTCCCGACAAAATTGCCCGACCTTGTTGACCCGCCCCTACGTTCCCGCCCCCCAGTGCCCGCAGCTTACCAGCCCCAGCCTGTGCGGGCCTCCAGCCAGCCGGGACTAAACTGGCCCGGCGGGCGCCGCGTGTCCCACGCTTCTGCGTTCTGCCGGTTTCGGGCATCCTGCCCTGAAACTTCCTTGAGGTTCTGGTAACCCTGAAGTAGCTTCCCCACCCAGAGAAGCCCCCACTCTGGGGGCTTCAGACGCCCACTGGCACAAACTTTGGGGGAAAGAGGGAGCCTAAAAATGGATGTACAGTGGGCTCTAAATTGTCTCGCCTCGGTCTTAAAAAAAAATCGGTGGCCTCCACCTGACTCCACACTGTTCGGCCCAGCTCTCTCCTCACCTGTTACCACTTTAGCTGTTTAAAAAGTCAAACTAATTACGTCCAGTTCAACTTAGCTGTGTTTCCAAGCCGCAGCAAAATGTAGGGGGTAATATCATTGTTAGAAGGTAATCAGGGAAACGAGAGAGAGGGAGAGCAAGTTTTCCCCTGCTGCAGTGCACGCGAACTTCCAGAAACAGGATAAAAGCAGAACCAATTTGGCTTTTCTACCAGAACCTGCAGCAATACCGTAAGCGTTATGATTGAGATACTTTGAATATTTGTTTTAACAATAAAAGTTTTTCCCAAAGCAAGCCATTTGGAAATAATAGTGGAAGTATTCTTTTCTGCGTGTTGTCTTACCGTTTTGACAGAAAAACTCTGGAAAAGGATGCTTTGCTGGCACTCTACCGCCTCAAGGAAATGCCCACTGGCCTAGCCCTAGCCTTTCTGAGGAAAGGGGGCGCGGGGGGGGGGGGTGTCCTTTAAAAATGTACATAACGTTCCATCAGCACTTCTACATCTTCAAAGGTTAGGAAAGGAAATGGAGGCTTCAAAAGTGCACCATATTGCTATGCACAGAATGTTCTTTATAAAATGTTCATCACTGTGAGGAAAACGCAAACACACTAACCCATCAATGAGTAATAGCCACCATTTACTAAGGGCTTCACGTGTCCAACACTTTATATACCATCTTATTATGATCCTTCAGAACTACAATGCCCTAGTTTGCTTTTTTCCAACAGCTTTATTGAGATATAATTCACGCACCATACAATTCATCCATTTAAGGCATACAGTTCAATGGTTTTTAGTATATTCACACAGTTGTGCAATCATCTCCACAATCAATTTGAGAACATTTTCACCACTCCCGCAAAAAACCCTTTCACCTGTTGATAGTCACTCCCCATTTCAGCCCAACTCCCAAAGCCCTAGGCAACCGCTAGTCTGCTTTTTGTCTCTATAGATTTGCCTAGTCTAGACATTTCATACAAATGGAGTCATATAATATGTGGTCTTTTATGACTAGCTTCTTTCAGTTAACATAGTATTTTCAAGAGTCAGCCATGTTGTAGCATATACCACTATTCATTCCTTTTTATTATCAAAAATACCATTGTATGATATACCACATCATTTTACTTATTCATTCATCTGTTGATGGCCAGTTGGTTCGTTTCCACTTTTTTAGCTGTTAGGAATAATGCCGATATGAAGATTCCAACACAAGTTATTGTATAGACAGATCTTTTAACTGCTCTTGGGTATACACTTGGAATTGGAATTGCTGACTCATGGCAACTCCATGTTTAAGCTTTTGAAGAATTGCCAGACTCTTTTCCAAAGCAGCCACACCATTTGCATTCCCACCAGCAATGTATGAGTGTCCTACTTTGTTTTACAGATCTTCCTTCCTTCTTCCCTTCTCTTCCTTCCTTTCTTCTTCCTTCCTTGGCCTTCGCATTTGTTTCTCAATGTGAGTGACTTTGGGTAGGGCTGTGATAGTTCCGTTTGGAACAAGGCCAAATTATCTTAACTTTGAAGAATAAAGATTGGTCCTCTTCAGGTCTTGCATGCTAAAAACATTTTGAGTTTGGACAACCCCACCAAACCCCTTCCCACCAACACTTTACTACTCCTGCTAGGTAGACCTTATGATTTCCATTAAGCAATTGAGATTTGCAGCAACTGTTACCGACCAGGGTTCTTGGCCTCCTTAATCAACAGAAATTGATGAGGTCAGAAAAGAAACCCAGGCAAGGCTTTATTGGGGCCCCTGCTGCAGCAAGGGGGATCGAGAACAAACAACACGTTCCCTTTTTTGCTCATTCCCTGAGGGGAGGGGGAGGCAAGCTTGTTCTTTATATGGGGTGAGGGTAGGGGTGTGTCCAGGGCTCAGGCCAGAGGGGTGCCTTAGTTGGTTTGCCCACCCCTTAGGTGGTGCATGGGGCATGCTCAGTACCCTGCTTTTGCTCCAAGCTCTTCAAAAGTGTTAGTTGGGATGTTGGTCTCTGTATCTTTTGTCCAGGATTTGCCCTAACTGTGCATGCCTGCAGTTATTTTTAGTCCCATAGACTTTCTTTGTATTTTGTTGCTCGAGGAGCAGTGTGTCCAGGTGCAAGCACTGCAGCAAAGGGGCCCAGGTCCCAGCAAAGGGGCCCAGGACCCAGCCTGTCTCACAACCAGTCATTTACCTAAGACCTCATAAGTTTTAAGTTAGCAGAACTAGATTTATGTCCCCCACATTTCCATTTTCAAAGCCTACCTCCCGACCCTGTTTGCTGCCCCCATGTTATACTCATAATAGAATATTACACAAATTTTAAAATTTTGTTATAGATCTATATTCATCATCTTGAAAAGACATTCATTATTAAAAGGAAAAGAATGTCAATTATATCTCAATAAAACTGGGAAATAAGTAAAACTTTTAAAGAAAGGAAAAGTCACAAAACAGCAAACGTAATCACCTTTAAAATAATGTGTCTGCAGGACTTCCCTGGCGGTTCAGTGGTTAGGACTCTGCGCTTCCACTGCGGGAAGGCACAGATTCAATACATATACATATGGCTTGGAAATTCATATTAATAGTTGTATATTTCTAGAAGGTGGACTTATGGTTGACATGAATTTTATTTTTTTTTTGCACTGTCTAAATTTTTTGGAATGAACATATCACTTGATTCTCAGGAAAAAAAAGTATTTTCATTTTTTAAAAACTATACCATGGATATTCCACAGCTGTTAGAGATAAAGTTTTAGAGGAATATTATATGAGTAAATGTCTATAATGTAACTATAAAAGGAAGACTGTCAAATACTGTATATGGAATCAATTTTGTACAGAAAATATATACATATATTGCATGAAAATACAAAGATGTTTACCAAAATGTTAACAGTGGTTATCTTCAGGCAGTTGCATTATGAATGATTATTTTTCTTCATGTTTTCTATGTTTTACAAATTTTCTACGTTGAAAAGTATTTCTTATTTTTAAAATTATAAATTAAATAGGAAAATGTTCCTTAAAAATATAATTAAATACACACATAATGAAACTTTGTACACACAGCTACTGGAACACTAAGAACTTAAGATTTCGATCAATTTTGTGGCACTCTATTTAGTTTGAGTTGTCTTCATGAAATGTGATATGGAAACATGCTATCATCATTTTACATCTTCTCGAAGTTGTTCACTTGAAAATAATTTTAACTTGACTAAATAGAGACTATAGGAGTTTTTCTTCCTCAAGAAACAGAGATTTAGAAAGTCTAAAATAACTTTTAATTTTTATTTATTTATTTATTTATTTATTTTGCAGTACACGGGCCTCTCACTGTTGTGGCCTCTCCCATTGCGGAGCACAGGCTCCGGACGCGCAGGCTCAGCGGCCATGGCTCACGGGCCCAGCCGCTCCGCGGCATGTGGGATCTTCGCGGATCAGTGCACGAACCCATGTCCCCTGCATCGGCAGGCGGACTCTCAACCACTGCGCCACCAAGGAAGCCCATAAAAATAACTCTTAATATTTTAACCAACAGTTTCCAAAACAAATTGTGCCCTGTTTTATAAATAGCTGATAAAAGACTCTGGAGTCATAATTTAAAATATTTCAACTTTTGTTCTATAGGTATCTTTGATTTTTTTAATCACAATATATTATCAGACTTTGAGTATAAGAATTAATATAAAAGAAAATTACATTAAACCAAACTGTTGAGTTTAGTTGTCTTGATATTGTAGAGTCCCTATGAGATAGGCAACCCAGGATGAAGGAAGAAGGAAACCATACCAGGGACTTCTCTGGTGACGCAGTGATGAAGACTCTGTGCTCCCAATGCAGGGGGCCCGGGTTCAATCCCTGGTCAGGGAACTAGATCCCACGTGCATGCTGCAAGTAAAAGTTCCCATGCCACAACTAAAGAGCCAGCAAGCCACAACTAAGGAGGCCACCTGCCACAACAAAGACCCGGCACAACCAAATAAATAAATAAATATTTAAGAAAAGAAAGAAAAAGAGAAAAAGAAAGGAAGGGACCATTCTGGTTTTATTTTGCTCAGAAACTGAACCTCGTTCCACCCTAGGCCCTAAACTAATGTGAAATTGAACTTAGAGCAAAAAAGACTAGATTACATACCCACTTGAAAAATAATTAATAAGAGATAAGAGCATGGATTGCCCATTTGAAGTTCAAATGAAGTCTGTCATTTTCTGGTTTGGACTCTGTGTGAGCAAGAAAGAAATTTTTATTAATGTTACGCCACAAAGATTTTAAGGTTATTTAATATAGCAGGTAGCATTAATTAATCTGACAAATGCAGTTCCCTACTTTACTACTTACATCAAAATTAATTCCAGTTGAAACAAAGAATTAAGTGCAAAATAGTCATGAAAATAGTACAAGTAAATATAGATAAATTTTAAACTATTGTTTAATTGCTTCTGCCATTACAAAATGCCCAGAAGCCAATGGGGAAAAACTGTAAATTTGAGTACATAAACACTTAAAACTTCTCAAAGGAAAAAAAAGTTACTGAAAACAGAGTCAAAGTTAGCCAGGAGTAAAAATGACTAAGTTCTTTATTAAAGATTTTTTTTTCTTTTTTGGCCACGCCGCTTGCGGGATCTTAGTTCCCCCACCAGGGATTGAACCCAGGCCCTCGGTGGTGAAAGCGTGGAGTCCTGACCACTTGACTGCCAGCGAGTTCCCAAGATCTCTTATAAGTCATAAGGAAACATAAATAATCCCACAGAAAAATGGACAAAGAACATGAGCAGTTGACATAAAACTAAATATAAATAAAAACATAGTAAAAATGCTCACAACTAAAACTCCCAACAGAGAAATACATATTGAAACATCATTTGGGAATTCCCTGGCGGTCCAGTGGTTAGGGCTCTGTGCTTTCACTGCTGAGGGCCCAGGTTCAATCCCTGGTTGGGGAACTAAGATCCCACAAGCCTGCAGCGTGGGCAAAGGAAAAAAAAGTCATTTAGATACCACTTTTTCCCTCTTTGAATGATAAAGGTTTAAAAGATTCATGAAACAAGTGTTAGAAAAAATTTGGAAAATGCCATGTCGATACACAAATATGTAAATTGGTTAAACCTCTTCAGAAACATATTTTTAATGGTATTAATATTTAAATTAATCATAACATTTAAGCCAGCAATTCAATTTATAGGAATTTATTCTACAGATGTACTCAATAAGGTTGCAGGATTGTTCATAAAGGAAGTTTCATAGATGGAAGGAACTCACAAAAATAATTAAGAAAAAAATAAATGAAAGAGGAAAAGAAATAAAAGCCAGCAAAACCTTAGTTAACCCTTAATAGAACAGTAATTAAAACAACTTAATCCATAAAATTGATTAACATGCACCCATTAAAAGGAATGGGATACAGCCAGAGTTCCCAAATTGAGCAACAAAAGGCACCAGGACATGGCAGTGAATTCACAGGAGTGCCTGAAGATATTTTATATTTTTTAGGTAAACACAGTGATGCTTGACACCTGTTGGACATTGTGCACACTGCTATTTCAAGGTACTTCAGTTTCAACATTAAGTCATGCTACATTCCATTTGGTGATTTCGCATCTTTGCAAGCATGGGCTTTTAGCAATTAATGTAACAATAAAGCAAAAATCAATATGAAACAGGAAATGAGGGTGGTAATGTTCTCTGTGATTCCAAGAGAGGTGTGTAGTGACCAATGGATAGGCACATCCCATTAGCTAGAAATTGGATTATTTAAGAATGAGATTAAAGTATTCTTTCTACTAGCTTATACTTATTTATTTTTCACATATATGTTGAGTTGTTATGACATAAATGCTTCTTAAGTTTTTAGATCTAACTACTTAATAAACAGAATCATTAGGTATTTATTTGGGCAGTGTAGTGACTACTGAGTTACTGAGAATGCAATGAACCAAGAATGTTTGGGAACCTTTGAAATAAGTAGTACATCTATATGTGCAAAGATGGAAAACTTCCACATATATCATTAAGAGAAATAAGCTGCAGAACTGTTTATTTGTGAGAGGAGGGGGAATTGGTTTCTTTTATATATATTTTTTCAAGTGCCTGTATTACCTTTTATAATTTTTTAAAAACTGTAATTTTTGAAATGAAATGACATGTCCCTCCAAAAACAAAAACCACAATAATCAAAATATCAATCACCAGGATCCTTACTTGGGCATGGTAAGTTATTTAAAATTTGTATTATTTTTCTCTTGCTTCATAAAAAACAAATTACCACAGATTTAGAGGCTTAAAACAGCATAATTTCTTCCACAATATGTATTATACCACACCCTCCCTCCTGTGGGTGGATCTCCTCCAATCAGTTGAGGCCTTAAAAGACTGAGGTTTCCCCAAAAGGAAGGCATTCTGTCTCCAGGCTGCCCTCAGACTCAAGACTGCCACATCAACTTGAGTGGTTTGAATGTCTTTGGTTATTCATTAAGGAGATGTAACACCAGCGTATTTGCTAATGAGTTGACTTAGGGTGGGGCTCCTAGATAGCCTCAGGATGGGGCTGGTTGCCAGAAAGACGAAGGGGTCTGAACAGAGGGTTGGAATTTTCAGCCCCACCCCTGACCTCTGGGAAGGAGAAAGGAGGAACAGGGAGGCTGGAAATTAAAACTGTAAAAATTCTTGAACAGAGACATTTGATGGTTATCCTGGTTGGTGAACACATCTGCCTGCTGGTGAGGCAGGAGATAGATGGGCTGCAGGTTAAGCATTTACACCTGGCCTCCTGTTTACATTTCATAGGGCAGGAAAAAGGGGGCTTCAGGCCAGACACTTAAAAACTAGTCTCCTATTTACATTTACTGAGACAGAAGTTAGATGGGCTCCAGGTTAAGACATTTAAAATCAGCCTCCTGTTTACTCTGTGAAATGGAAGCTACCACAGGGACAGGGGTAAATAGCCAAACTTCATCTATTGTGGATGCCTTAAGGTAACAGTCATGGCAAGAAGAAAGAGGGGAAAAACCTTGTTTGAGTAAAGGATCAAGGGATCTCCGCTTCTCCCCTCCTTGGGGCAAGGGAAACACTACACGTGCACAGAAAGGCTCCTTGGGGCTCAAAAGTCAGGGAACAACACCAGGCCATGAGTCTTGACTCCCCCAGACTCCTTTGCATCGAGATCCATCTTGGCTGAGAGGTGTGTGTGCACCTAAGGGGAGGGTCCTGAGACAAATTAGCCAGGGGGGACAAAGCAAGATGATTGCCCAGAAGGAAGACAAAGACCTGGAAAACTGCCCCCTTATGAAGGATTGAAACTTTCCAAAGGCGAGACTCTCTCTCTGAGTTCGCCTGTACCTCTTTCTGCATGTACTCTGCTTTTCCAATAAACTTTTTACTTTTCTCTTTAGCTTCTGCCTCCTCACCTGAATTCTTTCCCGACAAGGCAGGCAAGAACTGGGGGTTTATGTCCTAGCCGCTGACCTCTGTGGTCTAGCAGTTAGGACTCCCAGACTGGGAACTAAGATCTTGCTTCCAGCTACTGCTCACGGCTGCTTGCTGCAAGCTGCCACTTACTGTTGCGTGTGTCTGAAATCACTGGGAGTGTGGAGAATCCTAGTTCCCTAAGGACAGAAGCTCCTGCAATTGGGACCTTCCCAGACCTTACGCTTTGTACCTCTTCACGTGACTATTCATCTGTACCCTTTTTAATATCCTTTATAATAAACTAGTAAACATAAGTAAATGTTTCTGTGAGCTGCTCTAGTGAACTAATCAAACTTGAGGAGGGGGTTGTGGGACTCTCCAATTTATAGGTTGGTCAGAAGCACAGGTGACAACCTGGACTTTGAGATTGGCATCTGAAGTGAGGGCAGACTTGTGGGACTGAACCTTTAACCTACGGGATCCGATGCTACCTCCAGGTAGTGTCAGAACTGAGTTAAATTCGTAGGACACCCAGTCACTGTCCACTGAGAATTGGAGAATTGTTCGTGTTGGAAAAAACACATCTCAGAGAGTAATCTGCTTTACTCAAAATCTACTAACATTTAAATGTTAATCACATCTTTAAAAAACGTTCACAGCCACATCTAGACTGGTGTTTGACTGAACAACTGGGCACCATAGGTTAGCCAAGTTGACACATAAAATTAACCCTCATAGTCTCAGACTCTCTTTTAAAGGGCTCACCTGATTAGGTTAGGCCCACCCAGGATAATATTTCTTGATTAATTGAAGTCAATTTATACAAAACCTTAATTGCATCTGCAAATCTATACCTTTGCCATATTCTATTGGTTAGCAGCAAGTTACAGGTTCAAGCTACACAGAACATGAATAACCAGGGAGCAAGAATCATGAAGGCCATCTTGGAATTCTGCCTACTACAATGCAAAGAGAGCAGAACCTAGTGGTGACTCTGAGAATCGGTGAAGCACGGCTTTAACCAGTCAGCCTCTCTCCAGACTATTTCTCTCATTTACTCATTCATTCATCTATCCATTTATCCATGTTAAAAGAAAACCAAAAAAAAAAAAAAAAAAAAAAAAAAAAAAAAAAAAAAAAGAAAACCAGGCACGTAGTAAACAGTATTGACTGCTGTCATTTTTTTTTATGGTTTAAACAATTATTGATAGTATATACCCAGTGCTAGATGTAATAAAAAGGAATACAAAGAAAAATAAGACTGATCTTTGTTTAGAGTCTGGGGTTGAGGTGGGGGACAGCCCCATAAATAAGCAATGAGAATTCAACAGACTATCTAGTATTACTCTGTACCATGTAAGATGGACGAAGGAGGAATGCCAATTCTGTGCTGAGAATCCAGTATGTTCCAATAGGGCAGAGACAATTTAGTAGCATCTTTTTTCTTTTTTTTTTTTTTGGCCACACCTCACGGCATGCGGAACTTCCCCCACCAGGGATTGAAACCGTGCCCCCTGCATTGGAAGCACGGAGTCCCAACCACTGGGCCACCAGGGAAGCCCAATTTAGCGGCATCTTGAAGAAACTATAGTTTGTCATATAGTCAAGGAAGGACTCATTCCAAACCCACAGACTCATTCCAAACCCCAAAACCAAGAATAATGACCAAAGTATGAAGAAGGAAAATTCAGCCCAGTTGAAGCTTTTCACTCTGTTCACATAGAATTAAGACTATTTCTATTTCATTGAGTTATACTACTTAATTGCAAAATTTTCCCTTTAATATTTTTCTCATATTATTTTCCACCAACACATAAACTCTTTGAAGGAAGTTTTTTTTAAAAATTTCCAATTACATTTGGTACTTAATAAATATTAATGAATGGATGGATGGGTTTTGGATCCAACTGGGAAGAATAATGTAAGCCACATTAAGAGGTTTGGGATTATTGTATTTCTGAAAGGCAGCTGTAATGTAATATTAAGAGCAATGACTCCAGATTCAAACTGCTGGCTTTGCCACTTACTGCTGTAAACTTGGGAAAATTATTTAAATTCTCTGTGCCCTGGTCTTCTCATTCATAAAACTGGGATGAAAATAGTGACCACTCCAAAAAGGCTGATGTGAGGATTAAATGAAATAATATATATAAAGTACTTAGAAGAAGGCCTAGGATATATATACCAGGTACTCAACAAATTATGGTGATGGTGTCAGATAATGAACAAACCATTGCAAGTTTAGAAGTAGGGAGATCACTTGACCACATTTGGGGTTTAGAAAGAGAATTTTTATCAGTAAAGAGGAAGAAAGATTTAAAAACCGCAGCAGAGAAAGCAGAAACCATTTAAAAGTCTATTGTAAGCATAGAGGAGAGAGAAGTAGAACATGAACTAAAGTGATGAGAGTGGAGAAAAAGAGATAAAATTGAGATGTTTAAAATGTTGAAGAAATGGGAGCTAGTAGCTAGATATATGATGAGAAATGAGGAGAGACTCAAGGATAAATTTAAGTTTTTACTTGGACAATTGGGTACCTAATGATACCATTAATTTAGAACATAATGGAAGATTTGTGGAGGGAGATAAGGAGTTCTGTTGGAGAAATAATTGCATTTGAGGTGTCTTCAAAACATTCAGTGAAGATTTTAGTAGAAGTATAGAGTAGAGATTAAGTTTGGGGAGACTCCGGTGAATATTTAGCATTTAAGGTCAGGAAAGCAGATGAGATTTCCTAGGGAAAGTTTATGAGGAGAAATTAGAGTAACAGTCAGTGCAATTTATCAATGGGACTATTTGGGAAAAGAGGCTACTTAGCCTAATTCACAAAGCACGGGAGAATATATTATCTTATTAATATAGACTAATAATAATAATATTAATAAAAGATAGAAAGCAAAATGTCTGACTAATGTAAACTAGACATAAACTCCCCTAGAGCAATGATTTACTTCTGCTTCTGCACATTAGCATGCCTAGTACTCAAAATATTGTGGGTTCTAATGATGAATGAATGCAGGAGATAAGAATAATAAAAATAAATACCTAACCTATGAAACATCATGGAAAATGCTTAAAATATGTGAATAAAAACTAAAGCAGAATATAAAAGTTGATCTGCACAATTATGACAACTATGTAAAATGTACATGCACAAATAGATAAGAATAAGACGAGCTTAAACAAATGAAAAAAGTTTAATTTGTTAGGGTTATTGGAATGTTGCTTTTTTTTCCTGCATTTATTTGGAGTTAAATTCATAAAGTAATTTAATATGAAAGAAAACTGTGAAAGCATATTGGACCAGAAGGCAAGCGAACTCTCTATGGCAGGCCCAATTCTATTGTGGTTACCCTATATAGTCAATTCACCTCTCTGAAGGAGCACCACTGTGCTGAAATCTGAAAAAGTTTTTTCCAGATTTACCTAGGTAGAAGGGGGACAGTAGTAAAGGGGACAGTATACTAGTCAGAGAAAAAAAGATTGTGTGAAGGCTTCTAAAGGGGAGAATGACTGGAGCACAGAGCACAGGGGAGATGTGGCAAAAGATGAACTTGGCTAGAGATCCCTGGCAAACAACCAAGGGATTTAAATTTTTTTTTTAACATCTTTATTGGGGTATAATTGCTTTACAATGGTGTGTTAGTTTCTGCTTTATAACAAAGTGAATCAGTTATACATATACATATGTTCCCATATCTCTTCCCTCCTGCGTTTTCCTTCCTCCCACCCTCCCTATCCCACCCCTCCAGGCGGTCACAGAGCACCGAGCTGTAAATTTTATATTAAGGACAATGGGAATCCATTAAAGGTAGAATAAACAAAGATGTGGCTCTCGTAAGACCAGAAACTCAGGCTGGAGAGCACATAGTTTTATCAAAATATATTACTATAAGATGTTTCACGCTTATTTTATATTTTCTGTATCCCAGCCTAAGGATAATATTTTTCCAATATTTTTTGATTCATAATTTGTCCTAGATTTAACCAATGGGAACCTCTTCAAACTGGCTTGTGAGTTCTTTTAATGTGGCTCATCAATATTTGAGCAATCTGTATTTTCTTGCACAAATTTTTCTAGGTTCTTCTTATACTTTCCATTCCCCCAGATGGTTGTGGAAAACCAGCTATTTCTCCAAGGAAACCTGGTTCCTTTCACTAGGGAATTGTATTTAAAAACCAAGGTCTGGGTAATAAAAATATATCTGATTCTTTCATTTATTATTTTTTTAATTTTTAATTTTTAGCCAGACTGCAGGGCTAGTGGGATCTTAGTTCCCCGATCAGGGATCAAACCCAGGTCCCAGGCAGTGGAAGCACGGAGTCCTAACAACTGGACAGCCAGGGAATTCCCTGATTCTTTTAAAATATAAAAATATTGTTAAAGACATTTTTATAAACTAAACTTGTTTTTAATACTTCAGAATTTTATTCCTAGGTATAAAAGATGAGCTAGGATGCAATGAACTCCAAAAAGTTCCTTTTTGGACTTTGGTAGTCCTGAAAAGTAGGAGTTAACCTATTGTAAACATGGACTTGACCCTAGACTTTCATTATAATTTATTATTGTAGCAAAGAATTTGAGAAACATATACAATTATTTATATCATCTTTATTTTTCCATAACTGTTCTTTTACTTAAAAGGAGAGAAACACTACGAAACTTCAAATAGCATGCTTCCCTCCCATCAACATTTAGGCCAATCTTTCTCAAACATTTAAATAAATCCTTCTTAGTACAAAGTACCTTGGTCTATTCCTTATTACTCTGTTTTATAGTTTTTAAAATGTTAATAATGATCCACTGAATTGATTCCATGATCCAACAATGAATTGTGATGAGTAGTTTAAAAGGAAGCACAAAATGCCCATAATGATTTCAAATAATTGTCTCATACTTAAATTAAAATATTGATTCTAACAGTAATACTCTTCTAGAGTTTATTGATAGTAACTGAGCACTCATTACATGCCAGTATACTCAGCATCTTTACATATATTGCTTCATTTAATCCTCTCATTAGCCCTTAGAGGTGGCCATTATTATTCATTTCACAAAAGAGAAAACTAAAGCTCAGAGGTGTTAATTAACTCACCAAAGACCATATAACAAATAAAGGATCAAGTTAGAATTTAAAGTCAGTTTTTCTGATTCTAAAGTTTATGCCCTTAACTGCTATATTACATCTTAATACCATTAGCAACCTAATTAAGGTGGAATGGGCATAAGAATTAGATGATGAGTTGCCTAAAGAAGATGGTGAAGGAAGTCAGCTTAAGAGCGAAAAAATGATTTGATAACTTGAGGTTAAAATAGGAATCTAAACTTGAGAACGATATATTGTATATTGACCTTCTGAACATCCTTCCACTTCTCTCAGTCACCTCTGGTGCTACCAGACCTCAGACTTTCAGTCCTGGATTCTCTGTAGAGCACACAGGATACACTTTCTTTCTTTTTAAAAATTATATATCTCCTCTTGAGCTTTTCTTTTTGCCAAAATTATACGTAATTTAAAGAATCAATTAGTTCTCAAGGAATTTTAGAAACTGTTGTGCCCCACTCCCATCTATAATTATTTCCCCTTTCCCAGAGACAACACTTTTAATTTTTTAGCTTATTATTTTGCTATCTTTTATATTTCTAAATCATATGTGGACATTATCTATTGACTTCTTGCTATGGAAGAGGAGACCTTAGGTCTCTTCTTTCTCCTGCCTCCCCTACAACATGTACACTTTCTATTGTTTTCCTCCAATTTAGTCTTATAGAAATTTAGGTTATATCAATTATATATATTCATATATTCATATCTGAGCCATAAGATAAATGAGGATTACTTTTCAGGGATGACTTTATATTTTCCTAGAGTTTAAATTTTTTTTAACTTAATGTTCTAACTACTTATCAACAATTCAATTCCAAAGTCTCTCCCAGAGATGTTTTTACCTTCTCTAAATTGGACTTGCTATACTCTTCACCAGATACACAGATATCATCTTGAGATCTCGCTTCACCAACATCCTGGGGATTCATTTCACCTCTCTTCTGTGTTAGTGGCCCTTGTTTACTTCAGTTGCTTCCTCAGAAAGAATGTGGGGAAGAAAATTTTTGCATTTTTCTGTGTCTTAAAGTATTTTTATTCTACTTCATAGCCGATGATAGTTTGGCTGGCTCTGAAATTCTAAATTGGAAATCATATTCCTTCAGACGTTTGAAGTGCATTGCTCAAGTGTCTTTTTGTTTCCAATGTTGCTACTGAAAAATCTGAAGAAACCTTAATCCCCTATCTTTTTGTATGATCATTCTTTTATTTATGGAAGTTTATAATATCTTATTTTTGTCTCAAGTATTCTGGAATTTCATGATAATGTGCCTTGGCGTGACTGTATTTATATATATATATGTGTTGGACACAAGATACCTCATGTCTTTCTTTTTGGGTCATGTTCCTGAATTATTTCATTTATACTTTCTCTTTCTCCTTTTTCTCTGTTTTTGCTTTTTAGAATGCCTACTATTTGGATGCAGTATTTCCTAAACTGATATTCTACTTTTTTAATCTTTTCTCTCCTAGGGTTAATTTCTTAATGTTTTTGCTCTATTTTCCGGAAGATTTCCTTAACTCCTCTATCGAGTTTTTCATTTTTGCTATCATATTTTTAAATTCCAGAGGCTCTTTCTAATTTTCTAAAACAAATAAATATATATTTGTCTTAGTCCATTTGAGCTGCTATAACAAAATACCACAGGCTGTGTGGTTTATAAGCAACAGAAATTTATTTCTCACTGTTCTGGAGGCTAGGATGTCCAAAATCATGGTGCAGGTGAATTCGGTGTCTGGTGAGAGCCCACCTCCTCATAGAGAACTGTTTTTCACTATAACCTCACATGGTGGGAGGGGCATGGAATCTCTCTGGGGCCTCTGTTACAAGGGCACTAGTCCCATTCATAAGGGTTTAATTCTCAGGACCTAATCACTTCCCATTGCATGTATGCAATGATGCAATATAGTGTGTATATATTTTTATATACTTCAGAGAAATATACATATATATATATTTAAACATATAAATATTCCTGTTATGTTTTGGCTATATTGATGATATTATTAAGTAATGATCTTTTGTAAGTTTGTCTGCCTTGCATTGTCTGTATCTTCCAAGTTGACCTACATTACTGTCCTGACAGATGTTTTGCCTATTCACTTATGGCCTTGGTCACCGACTTCTTAAAAAAGGGCTCATTTACACTCTCAGGGAAGCTGAAGCAAGATTATAACATACAAATGCAGTTCAGTTGCTATTCTCCTTGGAAGGTATATGTAACAGTGGCAATATAGCCCTTTTTGTATACATCTAGGTTCAGGTTTGTTACTCAGGTTTTCAAAACTAAACAAGAAGCATGAAATTGCTCAGGGATGGGTGATACAAACTATAAAGAAAAGTTAGAGAATATTTAGCTGAGAGGTCAGGATAGTAGTTACCTCTTCGGATGGGTGAAAGAAAGATTTTCAATCTGGGAGGGACATGAAAAGACCTTCTAAAATACTAGCAATGTTTTATATTTTAGGCTAATGGCTTTATCAACATTCATTCTATTGTTATTTTTATTCTCTGGACTGATTTTACATGCTTTTATGATGTATGATACATATAAAATTTTTAAAGATGATTTGCAAACTTAAAACATGATAGGCATTTTCAGTTTTGCTATAAAATTCCTTGTATTTTGAACTTAACCACTTTTGCTAATTTTGACTATAACTTTTCTAATGAGGTATTTTGAAAGATAACTGCAGATGATATATATGATTTGCATTACTTTAAAAAGATTTTGGATAAGTAAAACTACATTCAAACACATGTGAAATTTAATAATATTTTCTCCAATTTCCAATATGAAGGATATTTCAAAGCCCAAAAGATGGAAATACATATCTTTTAAAAATTTTTACTGTCCAGTCTCTCAAGAGTTAATAAGACAGGAGAGGGTATTGGTTTTATAAAACATATTTTTAAATAGGCCATATTATTTCATAATGATATGAAATGTGCATCAGAGAAAATTATTCTAAAATTCTATAAAGCACGGCAGTACCACAGTTCTGGTCAATTATGATAAGAGGAATTGACTGGAGCCCATATAATCTGCACGTGAATTTGATTAAAATTGTTTTGCTTTAAATCTATCCTTGGTAATGTTAAGAGGAAGATACTCCTAAATAAACATTAAATCAGGTAGATGCAGTGGGCAAAAATGGGAAAGAAGATATCTGCTTTAGTTGAGGATAGGTAGAAAAATTTTTGGTTTTCTTAGGTTTGATGAATCTTTTAACCTGGTTTAACTGTTTTGTTTTTTTTTTTCCTTCTGTGAGTTTTTCATTGTGTTCCCTGTGAATAAGTTAATGATTTTTAAAAAGGAGTTGCAGTAATACTAATGACACACTGCTATTAAGAAGTCTTAAGAACAGGGGATGGGGCTTCCCTGGTGGCACAGTGTTTAAGAATCCACCTGCTAATGCAGGGGACACAGGTTCGAGCCCTGGTCCGGGAAGATCCTACATGCTGCAGAGCAACTAGGCCCGTGTGCCACAACTGCTGAGCGTGCGCTCTAGAGCCCACGAGCCACAACTACTGAAGCCCGTGTGCCTAGAGCCCATGCTCTGCAACAGGAGAGGCCACCGCAATGAGAAACCCGTGCACCACAAGGAAGAGTGGCCCCTGCTCGTCACAACTAAAGAAAGCCCACGTGCAGCAACGAAGACCCAAAGCAGCCAAACATAAAATAAATAAATTAAAAAAAAAAAAGGAACAGCAGATGTAGAGGGTGTATTGGATTCAGTCCACTGAATAAAGCTAGTTTTTATCCATAAATAAGGTTTTTTTTTTCCTCTGCCAGGCATTATTAGATATATTGGTTAACATAATCAATGTAACCAAATATACATTTGCATGGAGTCTAAGACAGGATTTTTGAAAATTCTAGTGTAATATTAAGAATAACTGATTCTTATAAAAACAATTTTTCATTCATTTATCAATTAAACATTTCTGGAATATATACAACATGACAAGCATTTACTAAGTGCTAAGTATGTAAAGAGCAAGAAAAGACATGGTCAGTTTCCTTGAATCTCATATTCTTTTTTTTTTTTTTTTTTTTTTTGCGGTACACGGGCCTCTCACTGTTGTGGCCTCTCCCGTTACGGAGCACAGGCTCCGGACACGCAGGCTCAGCGGCCATGGCTCATGGGCCCAGCCACTCCGCGGCATGTGGGATCCTCCCGGACCGGGGCACGAACCCTCGTCGCCTGCATCGGCAGGCAGACTCTCAACCACTGCGCCACCGGGGGAGCCCCAGTGCCCTTATTCTTAAGCTTTGTGTGGTACAGGCTGCCTGAGGCTAGTATGGTCTCGGGGCCATAGCTACTCTAAATATTGTGTTTTGTAGTACCAGGGCCTAGCCATCTGACCTAAGAGGCCCCAGGCTGCCCATTTCTGATTCAGTAGTAGCATACATAACATATACACACTGCAAAAACTTAGAAATAATGATACGCATGAAAGAAATGATAAATTAATCAGGAACACATTAAAATATTTAAAGTCATTGCAATTTGTACAAAGAAATTACATGAATACTGATGGGATTAATCAGGGAAAGCTATTTCTGATATTAGCAAAAATGAAAGCTTTTGGAAAACAAGGAAATACCCCTTAGCTTGAGTAGCTGCACTGCTTCTTCTCATCACAATTTGGACCTTGTGCTGGATGCCTTCTGTTTGCCTCTCTAGGCTCTCTCTCCACTCTTCTTCAGCCAGCTCTATGCCTTAGGAGTCTGACCTGCACTGACTGCATCACAGGCTTCTTTCCCTGTCAGCTTTGGGTGGAGGCTACCAAGAGAGCCCTAGTAGGAAATGGTAAGAAGGTAGAGAGCTATGGGAACTGGTTCCACCATCCTGCATCTATTTGCATGCATTGACTGAAGATCAGAGTACCTGTCAGACGGCCCTCTTCACAAAGCTTTCTGAGTCCCTAGGTTCAGGAAGCCACAAACCCAGCCTCACCCCCATAGCCTTCCACCCCTTGCAGGCCTAGCACTGGCAAGGGAGCCCAACTCTTACTGCACTATCTCATGTAGTTTCCCTATATCCTGATGATACTTTTAAAATAGTCTCTTTTGAAAAAAATCTCCTCAAATTATCCAATTTGAGTATGCCATCTATTTCCTGCAAGTACCTAAATGATAAAACCTTTTAGGATTACTGTTTTAGGATTCCTCCCTTACCGTAAGGAATTTGAAAATAAATAAGGCAAAATATCTAGGATATCCTTGATGTATTTTTCCCAATGCAGTGAAGGAATATTTGTTGTTTACTTGCCTTTCTCCATTCGTATTGGAAAAGGAAAGAAAGAAGGGAAATGGGGGGAAAAGAAAAAGAAACATGAAAATAGGAAATTAACAGTAATCAAGGAGACAAAAGGAAGTTAAGACCAATCAAATGGGCAGCAGAGTACAGTCATTAAGAACTGAGTTCTGAAGTCACGAATACTGGCTGAACCACACAGCCACTTACTAATCGTGTGACATTGAAAAAGTTACTTTCCCTCACCTCTAAATGGTTAAATAACATTTCCTTTGTCATAATACTGCTGTAAGAATTAAGGAAAAACATTTGTATCAATTCTTGGAAAATTTAGGTCTTCAGTAATTGTTACTTATTTCTCTTTTCCTTTCCCGTGGTAGCCTTTATTGAAGGCTACTAAACAACAGGCAACTATTTTGTGTGTCTTTTCATTGACATGGAATTAATTTAGTATTGAAAGAGAATCAACACCTACTCTTTCTGATTCCTAACACCTCAGCAAAATTAATCATTCCAACTTGTCCAATTAATTTGAGTTTCATAAATTCAGAGTTTTAGGAATGAGTTCAGGATTTTCAATATCAATTTAGTTCATATTCCATAAAATAGAGCTTCTGCTTTGAGGAGGTAAAAACAAAAATATAACAACAATAAAAGATCGTAGAGAATTTTTTTTAAAAAGTCTACCGATTCTTGGATGACTATTTGATTTCACCAAGAAACTTTTAGAAGAATCATGTATAAAAGAATCAAGAGTATTTTGATTCATTTTATAATACAAAATTCACCTCATTCCCAGGAAAATGTGATTTGAAAAATGTGGAAAGCTTAACTGGTAAGTATTAACATTTGAAAAATAGCAATAATAAATACACCAAGCATATTATTAAGAAATCCTTCTCCACTGGTGTTATTTTGGTTGTTTCTTATTCACTAGTTAAATAAATGAAGAAAAAGCATATACATACAATATATAAAGAACATATGTGATATCTAGTATATGTAATATATTATATATGAATATAATATATATATGTATATATTTCAGAATCTAAGATTAACAGAATGAAAGTTGAATGACTATATGATACAGAATTTACCTTCATAAGTACAGTAGCTCTTTATAGCATAATTTATTGTATTCAATAGGAATGTAGCTATAATTGTTTTGGGTGAGTACTTGGAAACTAGTGTTCTCTTCAGTATGACTGAACAAGTACAATGTATACATAGCATTTTGAAAACTTTGTTGCAGCATCCAAAATCAAATTCAGAAAAAATGTATCATGTAGCAAAGAAAATCTTCAAGTATAAACTTACAAACATCTAAAAATTAAACCTGATTGAAACCACACCATGAATAGTGTAGTGTTCATGTATATACCTGGAAACATTTGAAACATTTATATGTATTCATTAATAAAAAAGTCAGAAATATGAGTCAGCCTTGTAAGAAGCAAATCAATTTTTAATTAAAGGGAGATTTTGAAGCAATCACTTGGCCACCTGGTTTATTCAGTTGCAGTGCAGTAAATGCCCCTGCTCTGGAATATGTACAATACTTTGTTCAACATTAGCTGAACCATTTGGCCTAAGATTCAAAGCCCCGATTCAGATTGTATTTTGTTATACTCTCATTTCCTTCATAGGTTTCTTCCTCCTTCTGTCATCTGACACTCAAGTTATAAAAATAAAAAGTCTCTCAAATGTGCTACAGAAACCATGTTCTAGTACAAATAAAAACACTAACCCGGGCTTCCCTGGTGGCGCAATGGTTGAGAGTCCGCCTGCCACTGCAGGGGACGCGGGTTTGTGCCCCGGTCCGGTAGGATCCCGCATGCTGCAGAGCAGCTGGGCCCGTGAGCCATGGCCGCTGAGCCTGTGTGTCCGGAGCCTGTGCTTCGCAATGGGAGAGACCACAACAGTGAGAGGCCCACGTACCACACACACACACAAAAAACACTAACCCCTATTCTTGCTTTACTTTTAAGTTTTGTGATTCATGCTTTAGATATTTTCTTGAAATCATAAAACATGGCTATATTGGAAATAAATATAGTTTACATATTGCAATATTATCTATCTCCAAAGTCTGTTTTAATTTTTTTGTTTTATTCCTTTTTCCACCTTCACATGGGTCTTTTGTCCTCATAGTCTTTAAAAACAAACAAACAAATCCGGCTCAGTGTAACTTATGTTGCTTGAGAAAGCAGTTCCCTCTGTTTTTTTCTGCTGCAGTTATTTGAATTAAATTTAAATGAAAGATGCCTCAGCTGTTTTTTGAACTACAGTGTAACAGAAGCTGAATATAAGCTTCATGGAGACAGGAAATTTTATTTTGTTCACTGATATATTCCAAATACAGTGCTATAGAAGTTCAATAAATATTTGTTGACTATCATATATTTTGGTTGTAACAAATATAAACAATACAAAAATGTTTAAAGTAAAAAATAAAAGTCTTTCCTTCCACAATCCTGATTCCCAAAGGTAACTACTATTAAGTGGTGTGTGTTCTGGCAGACTTTTTTCCATGTATATCTACTTGTTTTTAGTTCTTAGTAATGGTACCTATTTTTATATGTTAATTGGCTATTTATATTTCTTATTCTGTTTATATGCATTGTTCTTTTTTTTCCCTCTTAGGAAAAATGATAAAAATGACAAGCTTCTACACTACTGCTCTATGGCATCAGCTACAATGCATTCCTATTTTCAGTCACTACATTGGTATTTTAAGATCATTTGGTAGGTTAAGTCACATCTTGAAATTTCCAGAAAGCTAATTCTGATTTGTCACTAAAATGCTATGTGAGCTTGGGAAAGTTATTCAACATCTCTATGCCTTTTGCTTTTTTTCTATAAAATGGCAGTGGCCAAGGGGTTCGTGGTGAAATTTGGCAAACCTTGGTCATGGAAAATGAATAATGAATGGAACTTCCACTTCTCACAGTCCAATCCCATGCCACCACTGACCAGGAATCAAATAAATTGGATATGCTGCAAAATTAAGAGCCAATGGTAGTCACTTATTCTTTTCCTATGTGATTAATAAAACCATGTTAAATTCACACTTCAAAAATTTGAATAATATTGGAACACTGTCATCATACAATCAAAATTTGAGAAAGCATTTATGATTTATAAATCACAAATGATATGAAATACTTGTGACAATTACCTAAGATTATTGAGAGTAGAATCAGAATTAGAATGAAAATCTCCTCTGGTTTTTTTTTAATCAACTTTGCAGATAGAAATGCAAACTTGATTCTAACTCATTACATTTCAAAACAATCTTTGGTCAGAGTTTGAAGAGACTGCTCTGGATGTTAGCACAAAAATGCTGAGAGAGTATAATTAAGATTTTTAAAAAGACTCAACTGAGAGACTTAAGCCAGATTTATAGCCTTCTAAGAAAGCTATTTACAAAGTCTCTGAACGTTTTCTTTCTCTAGTATGGTTAAATTTAATTCAACCTGACTGGAAGTTTTGTTTAACAAAAGTTCCTTACGTGTACAAGGAATGTTACCTACATCTGCCCTAGGCTGATATCTAACCTGGCCTTTGTGCTAACTGGAATAACTTGTTCATTCCATTATGGGCTCTTGTACTGTCAAATCACAGAAGCCTTTTACAACCTGCTGCCTGGGAAGACCTAGGACACAACAGTAAACAAGTTGAAGAACTGCTGAAAACAATATTGGGATTAAAATGAAAATGTATCCTTTGTTACTGTTTAGGACAAGGAATTTTTCATTATGCATTTTGCCTTAAGGGCTTTATGAAGTTGGGAAAACTAGTTATTGAATTTTAATACATGAAATCCACACCTGAAAAGAGCAGATCATGACCCCACAGAAGTCTAAAAATACCCTCTGATGCCTTCTGACCTTGATTCTGTTACAATATTCTTCTTAGGTTTCCAAACTAAGAATTACTGCTAATGCAGACTGTAATATGTGAGGTGTCATCGTTCGGTTTGTTGACCCATGAACCACAGGAATATCTGATACCTTATGTAGAACTTATCAAATTTCTGCTTCCTTTCTGCTGAATGAGAAAATCTATTTATAGACTACATGATAACATGAAAAGCATGGCCAAGGTTTGTTTCAGGCAATAAAAATATAATGCAAGTCTTCCCTTATAATGAAAAACAAACAGCTTGACAAGTGTTAATTCTGTAACTGCTTAAAAGAGGACCACTTTTCAAAAGATCTTTTAGTCTTCTAACTGATTGTGAAAATTAGAAACACCTCTTAGTAGCTGTCCATATGTCATAATTATTACACAAATGAACCTCAGTTGGTAATGGAAGTACCAAGACTTGAAAGGTGTATTCGAATATATTTAATAAATTGTTGGTGATATCTATAAGTGTGAGAAGAAGGAAGGGAGGGAAGAAAAGGAGAAAAAGGAAATTTGGTTTAATAGGCCATGACTAAAATCAGCTTGCATTCCCAATTAGATTAGTCAAGTTCATTAGTCATGAACTTGTCTGTTGCAGTTCCATTTTGAGACATGAGACATTTTTTAGGTATACTACTTTAGGTAATGTCCATGCAGGCAGTAATCTATTTGTTCCAATGATATACTATTATAACCTGCTTTAGATAATTCTCTACATATAGTTGAAGCAAGAACTTTAAGCAAGCATCTGGGAGTGATTTAAAGGATATTTTATTGTTCCAGGTATATATTGTCTCAATTTTTTAAAATACTACAGAAAAATATGAATAAAGAAATGTCTGTAGTTTATTGCAACATTGTAATAACTGAAAATTGGAAGGAACCTAAGTATCAGTTACTAGATATGGTTAAATAAATTATATGCACTCCATTATTGAATATTATGTTGTTGTTAAAATGAGCTCTGTATACTGACTTGGAAAATTTTTCAAAATAAATTATTAAGTAAAAATGCAAACCACAGAACAGTATATTTATGATGACTACATTTATATAAAATATTTAAAGTTATATGCGTGTATGTATGCAAATACTTATAAAAAGGAAAGGAACTTGGAGATTGAATCTTTCATAATAGAATATATTCATGTGTTACTTATGAAATTAAACAAACATCTGAAAATAGCAGTTATATTTGTGTTCAAATTGGTTCATTGTGTGTTTAGCATGCAGCTGGGTACAAAATTAGTGCTCTTTGTTCTAGTTCTTTTGGTTTCTTGTCAGTTTTTAAGGCAAATATACTACAGTTACTGCTTAAAACACATGGGCATTGCATCTAATTTTCAAAATACAGTGAAAATAAAATCTGTCAATCTCAGAAAAAACTCACTTAGGGAGGTTTAAGAAGAAAAATCTGGGAACCCTGCCCTTAGTTTATTTGGGGATAAGATTCTAAAGACTTTTTAAAATAATTCATTATTATAATTTTTATTCATAATCATAATCAATTTATTAGCTTTCTCAATATTCTCTGAGGCCTTGAAGGCCATAAGTTTCAAGCTTCCAAAACAGGACCACTGAAATTTCCTAAAGAGAAATCAAACACACAATCAGCAACTCCCTTCCCATAAAATAAACAATACCAGGAAGAGAAAAATAAAAGTTAATGTAACACTATTATCAGTAAAAGTGCCTTTGGTTGCAGATAACCTAAAACTATGACTCAATTAACTTAAACAATAAGGAAAATTTATAATTTCACAAAGCAAGAAATTTATCCCAGAAGATTGCCTGGGAAGGTGATTGGTCTTCAGCAGAGAATCTGATAAATGGGCTGTTATTTCTAGTAGCACCTAAGGGTGGATCAGTAGCTGTAAGTACAGAAAGAAAGACCTATGTCATGGGCGTTGCAGTTGGAAGGGTTTATCAGGTTAGTCGCCAAAGGATCTGTAAAGCCATCTTGAAGAATAACTCAAGCTCTAGGGAGTTCCCTGGTGGCCTAGTGGTTGGGATTCAGTGCTGTCACTGCAGTGGTCTGGGTTCAATCCCTGGTCAGGAAACTGAGATCCTGCAAGCCTCACATTAAAAAAAGAGAGAGAGAGAGAGAGAGAGAGGACTCGGCTTTAAATATCTGCTGAGCCAGAGAATGCAGATTGTTTTTTTTTGACCGGGGATCTTAGTTCCCTGACCAGGGACTGAACCCGCACCCTCAGTAGTGAAAGCGGGGAGTCAGAACCACTGGACCACCAGGGAAGTCCCGACATCTTAAAATAGTAGCAATCCTGGAAGAAATTTTCCGCCTCCCTTTCCTCTCCTTCCCCCTAGTACTCCCACTTAGAGGGGTCAGCAATAGCAGCCAAGAATGTGGGAGGAGGTGAACAAACAAGAGAAAGAAGCCCTACCACGTTCCCTTTTGCCAAGGCCACCTGCGGCTTGCCTGCAATTTTGCTCTTTCTGGGTAAAAGGGTGAGTGGAGAGAATCCTATCATTAATGAAGATTGAAGTGCTGATTAATATAATCCTGGGTACTGGAATTTCAGGTTCCAATGACTCTATAGACTGTACAACGTGATTTAAAGTGGTGATTCAACATTGTATTACTTTAGCAAGAAGAAGAAGTTAATTTCCCTAGAGCAAAATATGTTTGAAATGTTCATATATATATGTATGTAAAGGTGGTAAAGGCATGAACAATATTTGTATATTTAATCTCTCTGTAATACCTGTAAAATATAGAATCAATCTATGAGAAAAAAAAGAAAGTTAAGGAAGAGCCTGGGTCATCTTCCAAGGATTAAGGAAGGAATTTTTTTATTGAATACACTTTCTAAGGGAGAGTTGGGAATCATTACTCTTTAGATTCATTGATTAGCTTCCACTTCTTTTGTATCTTTAAATGCTCACTATTTGTTACTATGCACAAGCACTTAAATGTACTTGTCACTTCTGTTCTAATAAGCTTCCTCATCTCCACATTCCACTTTAGCTATACTGACCTCTCTACTTCCTTTCAAGTTCAAAGTGTCAGAAAAAAAAATTTGTGTTTGGTATAGTTGACATCTGTTATTTGTATCTGCCTAGCATTGGGAGTGTGTGTGTGTATGGGAATTGCTCTTCACCCACACTATGTCAGAGGTGTCAGTCCCAGGGCCCCTGAATTCCTGACCTCAACAGTGGGCACTTGATTCTGACCCCCCAAAATCATAGTGGTCCATCTCTATGAAAACAGTGATTTATCTAAGAATAGACTATTGTTTCATTCATTGAATGATCTTGGCAACCTAGTAAAAAATCAACAGTACATGTAATGGTTTATTTCTGTACTCTCAATTATATTCCATTAATCTATATGTCTATCCTTGTTCCAGTATCACACTATTTTTATTACTGTAGCTTTGTAGTAAATTACAAAATCAGAAAGAGTGAGTCCTTCAACTTTGTTCTTTTTTTCCAAGGTTGTTTTGGTTATACTGGGTCACTTGAATTTCCACATTAATTTTAAGATCAGCTTGTCAATTTCTATAAAAACTCCAGTTGGTATTTTGATATGGATCATGTTGAATCTATAGATCAATTTGGGGAATATTGCCATCTTAATTATATTAAGTTTTCTAATCCATGAACATGGGATGTGTCTCCATTAATTTATATCTTCTTTAATCTCTTTCAATAATGTTTTGCAATTTTCAGCGTACAAATCTTTGACTTTTTTGGGGGTTAAATTTATTATTCATATTTATTATTATTTTAATTTTTAATTTTTTTGGGGGGGCTGCACCATGGCATGTGGGATCTTAGTTTCCCAACCAGGGATTGAACCTGTGCCCCCTGCAGTGGAAGCATAGAGTCCTACCACTGGACTGACTGGGAATTCCCAGTATTTTATTATTTTTGATGCTACTATAAATGGAATTGTTTTATTAATTTTGCTTTGGATTGTTCATTGCTAGTGCATGTAATTGAGTTTTGTATATTGATCTTGATCCTTGCAAACTTGCAGAACTTTATTAATTCTTGTAGTTTTTTGGTATATTTCTTAAAATTTTTTACATACAAGAGTATATCATTTTCAAATAGAGAGAGTTTTGCTCTTCCTTTCTAATCTGTACATCTTTTATTCTTTTTCTTGCCTAATTGCCATGCTTAGAACTCCAGTACGTACGATGTTGAATAGAAGTGTGAGAGCAGATATATTGTTTATTCCTGATCTTAGGGAAAAGCATCCAGCCTTTCACAATCAAGCTGATATTAGCTGCAGGTGTTTTTGTAGAGGTCCTTTATCTGGTTGAGGAAGTTCCCTTCTGTTTCTAGTTTGTTGAGTATTTTTGACACAAAAGCGTGTTTGATTTTGTCAAATGCTTTTTTCTGCATCATTGAGGTACATCCTTTCTTCATCATATGTGCATTTTAGACTTTGATAGATAATGCTAAACTGCTCTTCTCAAGCTATAGCAATTTATATTCCCAAAAGAAATTATGAAACTTCCCATTTCTTCATTGTCAGCAATGATTATTATTGTGGTCTTCTATTTTTTGTCAATCTAGTGGGTGAAAAATTCTATCTCATCATTTTAATTTGCGTGTTTCTGATAACTCGTAAAGTTGAAGATGCTTTAATATTGTTTTTAACATCTTTATTGGAGTATAATTGCTTTACAATGGTGTGTTAATTTCTGCTTTATAACAAAGTGAATCAGCTATACATATACACATATCTCCATATCTCCTCCCTCTTGCGTCTCCCTCCCACCCTCCCTAATATTTTTAAATTTATGGGTGTTTGTAATTTTTTCTTGTGAATTGTCACAGTATCAATATCCTTTGATCATTTTTATATAGCCTCATTTATTTTTCTTGTTAATTTGTGGAAGCCCCTTATATGTTATAGATACTCATTTCATGTCATTTATGAATATTATAGATATTTTATCCAAGTTCATAAAAAGATAATTCTGGTGAATACAAGAATCATTAATTTTGCCTTAATCACTGCATTAACATTACTTTTTGCATAAGATCTTATTTTAAAAGTATGTAAAACAGTGACTCCTTTTTTTTCGGCCTTAAGAAAGACAAATGCTTTCCATGATATCTTTGACACATTTAAAATTATATTCTCAGATTCTACTGATGTCTTTTTGCTAAAGAACTTATCATAAAGGAACTAAAAATTTCTGGGTGTTAAAAACTATCATTATAACTATGCCCTGTAATTTTCCATGCTTGCTTCTGTTCTCTTTCAATTATATACTAACCTGCTTTTGCCTAACTGAGCAGAGTTGGAATTTCCAAAGGAAATTGGTAGTTTGTGTCTTTCAAGGAGTTTAATATTCATCTAAATTGTTGAATTTAATGGCATAAAGTTGTTCATAATACTTCATTATTATACTTTTAGTATCTCCTTTTAGTGGAATCTGAAGTTAATTCGCATCTCTCATTCTTGATCTTTCATTTGTGTCTTTCTCATTTTTCCTGATCAGTCTTACTATAGGTTTGTCAATTTTATTGATTTTTCTCACATAACCAGCTTTTTTTTATTGCTTGTTCTCTAATGTTTTTCTGTTTCCTATTTTATTGATTTCTGCCATGGTCTTATTATTTCCTTTATTCTGCTTACTTTGGATTTCATTTGATCTTGTTTTCCTAGTTCCTAATGATTGAAGCTAAGATCATTTATTTGAAACCTCTCTTCTACAGTAGGTGTTTAATGCTATAAATTCCCCTCTAAATACTGCTTAAAGTGTATTTCATAAATTTCACAATACTATACTCATATTATGTCAGTTGCAAAGACTTGCAAATAGTTGCAAATAGTTTCCCTATTGATTTCCTTGACCCATTAGTTACTTAGAAGTGTGTTTTTTAGTTTCCAAATTTTACATCGTTTTCCAGATATCTTTCTGTTATTATATGAATATTCAGATAACATACTTTAAATGATTTTAATTAATTCAACATTTAAAGTTTTGTTTTATGACCCAGGATATATGGTCTAGCTTTGTTAATGTTCCAGATTCGTTAAAGAGAATGTGTATTCTGCTGTCGTTATGTGGTTTGATCTATAAATGTCAAATAGGTCAAGTTGGTTAATAGTGTTGTTCAACTCTTCTATACGCTTACTGATTTCTTGTCTACGTGTCAATTTTTGAGAGAGGGAAATTGAAATCTCTGACTCTAATGGTAAGTTTTTTCACCTTGAAGTTCATCAATTTTTGCTTCATGTATTTTAAAGCTCTGGTACTAGGTACATAAATATTTAGAATTACTATGTCATCTTGATTAATTGATCCTTTTATCATTACAAAATGACCCTTTTTATCCCTGGAAACATTCTTTGCTCTGAAATTTACTTTGTCTGATATTAATATTTTATTTTATTTTCATTAGTGTTAACATTGTGTATCTTTCCTGTTCTTTAATATTGAACCTATTTAACTTTCTTTTTAAGTAGGTTTAGAATATTGGTGAGTCTTGTTATTTTATCCAATCTGACAATCTCTGTCTTTTAGTTGGAGTGTTTAAACCATCTACATTAAATGTGAGTATTGAAATGTTTGTGTTTAAATCTGTCACCTTGCTATTTGTTTTCTATTAGTGCCGACTGTTCTTTGTTTACTTTATTCTGCCTTATTTTAGATTAATTGAACATTTTTATAATTCCATTTTATTTCTTTTGTTGGTTTATTAGCTGTAAGTCTTTGATGGTTATATAGTGTTTGCTTTACAGTTTACAGTATACATCTTTAAGTCAACGTAATCTGTCTTCAAGTGATATTAAATCACTTCTTATATAGTATAACAACTTTATAACAGTACACTTACATTTGTACTTCGTTCCTTTGTGTAGTTCTACATTTTGGTCTATTATCATTTTCCTTTTGATTGAAGGACTTCGTTAAACATTTTTTATAGTGCAGTTCTGCTTGCTGGTGATGAATTCTTTCAGCTTTTGTGTATCTGAAATAGTTTTTATTTTACCTTCGTTTTTGGCAGATATTTTTGCTGAGTATAGAAATCTAGGTAAACAGTTTATTCCTTTCAGTATTTTAAAAGTGTTACAGTTTCCATTGTTTCCAGTGAGAAATCTGTAGTCTTTGTTCCCCTGTACATAATGTGTCTTTTTTCCTCTGGCTGCTTTTAAGATTTTCTCTTTACCAATAATTTTAAGCAATTTGTTTATGGTGTGCCTCACTCTAGTTTTCTTGTGTGTCTTGTTCTTGTGGTTTACTGAGAATCTTGGATTCATGGGTTTACAGTATTTATCAAATTTGGGAAATTTTTCACCATATTTCTTCTAATTTTTTTCTGTCCTCCAATCTAGCCTTTCCTTTGGGGACCTCAGTTATACTTATATTAGGCTGCTTGAAATTCTTCTGCGGCTTATAGATGTTCTTCTACTTTTTTTAGTCTCCCCCCTTCCCCTTGGCATTTTTCATTTGGATAGTTTCTATTTCCACATTATTTCATTCACTAACTTTTTTTTCTGCAATGTATTCCTCTAGTTAATTCCATCCAGTGTATTTTTCATCTCAGATATTGTAGTTTTCATCTATAGAAATTCAAGTTGTGTCTTTCAAAAAATATCTTTCAGGGCTTCCCTGGTGGCGCAGTGGTTGAGAGTCCGCCTGCTGATGTAGGGAACATGGGTTCATGCCCCGGTCCGGGAGGATCCCGCATGCTGCGGAGTGGCTAGGCCCGTGAGCCATGGCCGCTGAGCCTGCGCGTCCGGAGCCTGTGCTCTGCAACGTGAGAGGCCACAACAGTGAGAGGCCTGTGTACCGCAAAAAAAAAAAAAAAATATATATATATATATATATATATATCTTTCATATCTCTACATGTTCAACCTTTCCTCTAATTTGTTGAATATATGGAATGTTGAACATTACAATGTGTGTAATACATATTTTAATGTCCTTATCTACTAATTCTATC
Source organism: Grampus griseus (assembly GCF_964374135.1). Taxonomy (NCBI): domain Eukaryota; kingdom Metazoa; phylum Chordata; class Mammalia; order Artiodactyla; family Delphinidae; genus Grampus; species Grampus griseus. The sequence goes on along the minus strand of NC_138998.1, from coordinate 57,914,698 downwards.
ATCTATGTCATTTCTAGATCAGTTTATATTAATTGTTTTTTCTCTCCAGCCTTGTGTGAGGTCTGAGGATTATACCTCTAATCTTTTGAATGTTTTTCCCTGGTCTCCAGTAGTTTCCTTAATGTATGTACTGATCAGTACTCAGCTAAATACTCTAGGGGGAATCTGTGCAGACCTCTGAAATTCTCTCTCAATGCAGATTTCTCCTCTCTAGGACTCTACTTTGTGAATTCTAGCTCTTTGGGTCCCTCAAAAGCCCAGTTTTAATTCTCCAAGTCAGGAAGGACCACTTGGGTATTTCTCCCTGTGTCACAGCCTGGAAACTTTCTCAAGGCAGTAAGCTGCACAATTGTAAAACTCATTTTATTGTTTTCTGACTCAGAGGTCACTATCCTTTCCTGCGTAAGGCTCAATGTCTTTAAAACTATCATTTGATATATTTTGTCAGGCTTTTAGTTATTTCAGGAGGGTATATCTGGTCCTAGTTATTCCACCTTGACCAGAAGCAGACATCCTTCACACTGTTTAACTGTCCATTTGCCCAACCAAGTTAAAGCCTCAGCCATCCTCTCCTTTGTAATTCAGACTACTCAAAATAGTCTCAGTTCTAGGAATTCCTGTTATCTTCCTTCCCACCACATTAAACCTTCATTGTGCTTTATATTAGTTAACCCATTAACGGACCATGCTAATGAGCTAATGTAGCTCCTATTCTAAGCAATTTAATTTTTCAAAAATTAAAAAAATAACTCCTTTTCTGCTTATAATAATAAAAATGCTCAATCTAAGGAGAATGTGTCAAGAAGAACTTGAAGGGACTTCCCTGGCAGTCCAGTGGTAAGACTCCGCTTCCACTGCAGGGGGCACGGGTTTGATCCCTGGTCAGGGAACTACGATCCCGCGTGACATGCGGCACACACACACACAAAAATCACCTGTGATTGCTCTTCAGAGAGAAATGCCATGAATAGTTTGTTGTCATTTATCCCAGGATTTTTTCAATATATTTTTTAATGGAATCATATAAATATGCAATTCTGCATCCTGCTTTTTCCACTCAACATTTTAGTAAGCTTTTTGCTCTATTTTATCAAAGCTTCTCTGAGAAGCAATTTACATGATGCAGAGTGTTCCATTAAACTATAATCAGATGTTTAGATAGTTTACAATGTTCACTATTATATAAACACTATATAAATATTTTTCTGTATCTTTGATTATTTCTAGAATAAGGTCTCAAAATGGAATTACTAAACCAAAAGATATAAGCCTCTTTAAGACTCTTACTATTTTTTCCTCCAGAAATATTACACCATTTATACTCCCACCAGTGGTGTGTGAAATTATCTATCTCATCATCTTCTGATTTTCATTGCATATCAAAATAGCAGGGGCTTCCTAGAGAGAGGAGAAAACTTATTCACAAGGAATTATTTAAGTGATAGAACTTTCATGTGCTGTAGTTGATAGTACCACCCAAATCCTCTAAGTACAGCTGTGCAGTTTGTACACTGTACAGAAGCACCTGGCTGGGGAGGCCAGGGGAGGCTAAAATCCATTTCATGCTCTGCTTTCCAAAATGAGTCTCCACAGGGCTTTTTCTAATTCAAAAGACCTGTAAAGTCTGTTGGTGGCCCTGATAGCTTATCCCTGTAATTACTATGTGTCTGACACTGTGTTAAGGGTTTTTAATTTATTATCACATTTAGTCCTCATAACAACCTTGTATTGAAAGTGTTGTCATTTTCATTTTAGAAATGAAAAAACTGAGGAGTAGAGAATTTATATACGTGATCTAAGTTGCAGAATTTATATGTATTGTAGTTTGAATTCAAATTAGATTTGTCTGGTTCCAAACCTACTATGTTATATTGTCAATGATTGATTTTTAGTTAAGTGGACCATCAAACGTTCCTCAAAGGTTTCTGGTAGGTCTTTTAGGCAGGTAAAATTATCACAGTTTACCAGTAACTAAAAAAAATAATACAACAATAACATGATTGTTTGAAAACCTTTGTACTCTGGGGATGAAAATTCTCTACTTTGATTACCCAATATGCATACAGATAAAGTGTTGAGGTAATAATAGGTGATATACATTTATGAAAGATAATCTAGGAAAAGCTTATTTCTATTACAGATTTCTATCTACTGTTGTGTTTTATGGTGAGACTACTTATAGAATAGTGCTTGTTCACATCTCTCACAGAATATTATGGCCACAGCAATTTTAGTAGAGGGCTGTGAGAGAAAGCTTTATGAACAATATAATGACTCGGTAGGAAAATGATTCATTTAATGTCCTGCTAACCATTTTTTCAGTGATAGTCACATTGGATTATTACTGTAATCATTAGTGAAACCAGTGACAGCCAGAGTTATTCATTATAAGGAGAGAATTTGGCAGGGTCTAATATGTCTATCTTGTAATCTCCTTTAAATCTTGTTCTGGCTCTCACTCAATACAAGATATTACCCAGGGGGAAGCAAGGCCCAGAGTAGAATTTCATACTCTTTTGTATGTCATTTATCCTTTATCAGTTCCATTCTACCCAATGGAGTGTGACTCAAGAGGTCATGTTGCTGCTACCTAAATACTATATTCATTGATATTTGACACTTGGCAAAGAGGTAGGTTTTCCATAGATACTCTTCTCTAATGAGCTCTTGTTGTAAATATCTCCTTGGCAATAATAATGCCCACCTGTTGGGGGCTCCAACTGATTCTGAAGTAATCATCTTGTGAAAGGTAGAAATCATCGAAATTTTACCTGTTTGTAGAAAGGTAAATGTAAAGAAGATACTAGTCATGGTTATGGAAGAAAAAAAGACACAGTTATTCTGTTTGCTTTAATTAGTTTAAGAAAAGATTCTTGCAAATGAGTTGATTTCTGTGCTTGGACTTCTCGTGAATGTTATGTTTTAGATAAATATGTTAATCAAAAATCCAGTCAACATTATGTGTTGATCCCTGGGGGAGACAAGAACTTGGATGTATTATAAACTCAGCATCTTTTTAGTATGTGTTATATAGCTTGATAAAAAGATTGATGTTCATGAGAAGTTGGGGCTTCCAGTTTCGACTAAATGAAAGTTGGCTTGAAGCACAATACTTTTTTTTTTTTTTTTTTTTTTGCGGTACGTGTGCCCCTCACTGTCGTGGCCTCTACCGCTGCGGAGCACAGGCTCTGGACACGCAGGCTTCGCGGCCATGGCTCACAGGCCCAGCCGCTCTGCGGCATGTAGGATCTTCCCACACCGGGGCACGAACCCACGTCCCCTGCATCAGCAGGCGGACTCTCAACCACTGCGCCACCAGGGAAGCCCAAAGCACAATACTTTTAAAGGACATTCACCCTCTGGTCATCATCTAGCTAGGGCTTATGTTTCCACTGATTTGTATTATAGACCATTTATTTATAAAATTGGGCAAACTTTGGGAAGCTGAGTAAGGGATTATTCTTATCAGGTAGCTATATCTTAATGAGAATTCTGACATTTCAAGATTACCCATTGATAGTATTATATCTTGTGGTGTTTTCTTTTAATACTTAGTTTAAAGAGTAAGATAAAGAGCCTGTAATGAAGCTCAGGTATGGCTTCTGCCTAAAAGACAAATACAGTGATTGCTCTTTACATACAACCTGCAATCAGGAACTATAGGAGCATCTAAGGATACAAAAATTTAAATCATAAGTGCAGAGGGTTGCATACTGGTGTACCTGAAACATGTTCCATACTACCTTGGTTTTAAATCTCTCTAATTTTTCTATTAGATTAGAGATTATTCATTTTGGAAGCAATAAAGAAATTCCCACTTGAACTGCCGTGTATCTTTTAATTGGAATTTTCCCAAAGCACAAAAGTAAAAATGTAAAAGTTGCTGTGTTTCATTAGTTTCATTCTTTTGAATGTTGCTATGCTGAAAGCTCTGTGTGAAATTATTAGAGGACAAGTTTTCAAATGGTTGTAAAAGAAGATGCATATATGGTGACTCACTCAAAGGACATTATTTAAAAAAGAAAATTTTCAGCCACCTAGATCTCAGGGTATCTATGCCCATTCAAGGATAGAGAATCCACCATCTGTATGATTATTTTTACATCTGAACTTTTTTTATACACCAGAGAAACTCAAAACTTTCAGGGTCATTTGCCCAGCATGTAGTGGAATGTCCTGTGCAATAGATTCCAATTAATATGACCGTGTTCAATGGCCCTATACCACCAATAATGTTTAACTGCTTTGCACTTGGCTTTATATGGCACTTCTTTGTTGCAGCTGCAACCAGGTCTATCGCCCCTTTGATAAGAATTTCAGTTACCCCAGGGAGAAGCTTTCAACTTTATTAAGCATTGAAGTCTGCACATTTATTCTTCTATGGAAGAGCAGATCAAAAGCACACTTTCTAAGGAAGTAATCTGAAAAATTAGGGTAGCACTTGTGGACTGTGGCAATAATGTTTTCCTGTAATTGAAACCTAAGAACCTGTGACAAATGACTAGACTATTATGAACTTTGTAGCATTTAACAAATCTTTTTTTTTTTAAGTAAATAGCATGCCTTGATTCTACTTAAATAATTCTTTAGCACGCTGTGTCCCTTTTCTTGTGGTTAGGAAACCCTCAGTCTAGGTTTAGAGATAGGGAACTGACAATCAAGGAAAAAAAGCAATTAGATGATTAAGTTGTGGTATAGAAAAAAGCCTGTGATTTTCAGTCCTGTCTCTGGCCTTAACTCCCTGTAAAAACTTGAGCAAGACACTTAGATTTTCTGGGCCACAGTTTCCTCATCTTTCAAAACAGGATTGGCAAGATGATGTGTAAGATTTCTGCTGAATCTGAAATTCTCTGAATCTAAATGTTGGGCAGGATGTGACCAGACACTGACAACTCATATTTGTGCACAGCCATTTGTATTCTGCATCTCTGTTTGTTTTGATTTCAGGTTTGGTTTGGCAATGGAATAATGCAGTACATTTTTATCTTTCAAGTTGAAATGGGATGTATCTGGAACACAGGTTAAAGCCGGAGTCATACTGTCTTCACAAAGGAGATTAGATTGAGCCCCATTTCTCCCACCAATCCCAAGCAGCTATAACTTTGGAAAGTCATCACACAGACTCCTCTTGGGAAAATTGCTCCTTCTACACACACATACAGGAAGGACAGCGGCTAGACAGCCAGGTGGCGTGAGGTTGCAGCAGGTGCACAGTGCGGGGCGGGAGAGGGCTGCCCAGCAACCTGTGTCCGACCGTGGGGAACCCTGTGCCTTCCCGGGGACGGTCCGAAGTCTGCACTATGGAAGAGGAGAAATACTTGCCTGAGCTGATGGCAGAGAAAGATAGCCTGCACCCATCTTTTGTGCATGCATCATGCATTTTGGCCAAAGTTTTGAGACAGATGGCAGAGTAGAAGGACCTCCAGCTCACCTCCTCTCACGAAAATGCCCAAATCACAACTAACTGCTGAACACCCATCCATAAAAAAGACTGGAACCTACCAAAAAAGATATTCTACATCCAAAGACATAAAGAAGAAGCCCAAAGAGATGGTAGGAGGGGCGCACTCGCGATATAATCGAATCTCATACCTGCTGGGTGGGCGACCCACAAACGAAAATACTTATATCGCAGAGGTTCTTCCACAGGAGTGAGAGTTCTGAGCCCCACATCAGGCTCCTCAGCTTGGGATCTGGCATCGGGAGGAGGAGCCCCCAGAGCGTTTGGCTTTGAAGGCCAGTGGGGTTTGAATGCAGGAGCTCCACAGGAATGAGGGAAACAGAGACTCCACTCTTGGAGGGTGCACACAAGGTCTCCTGCACACCAGGATCCAGGGCAAAAGTAGTGACTTCATAGGAGCCTGAGCCAGACCTACCTGCTGGTCTTAGAGGGTCTAGGGTCTCCTGAAAAGGCAGGGGGCTGCTGTGGCTCTCTCTGGGGTCATAAAAGATGGTGGTGGAAATATCGGGGAGTGTTCATCGACCTGAACTCCTGCTGGAGGCAGACATCTTGCTTGGATAATTAGCTCCAAGACCTAGCCCCACCCAACAGCTTGTAGGCTCCAGTGCTGGGAAACCTCAGGCCAAACAACCAACAGGTGTGAACACAACACCACCCTCAGCAGACAAGCTGTCTAAAGACTTCCTAAGCCCACAGCCACCTCTAGACACGCCCCTTGACTTGGCCCTGCCCACTCACCAGTGAGCAGGCACTGGCCCCTCCCACCGGGAAGCCTGCGTAAACCTCTGCACCAACGTCACCCACCAGGGAGGCAGACACCAGAAGCAAAAAAACTATGATCTGGTCGCCTGGGTAACCAAGTCTGCAAATACAGGTCAGAACCTACCCTTGGAACCAGCTGGTCCCTGGTCCTTGGGTGACGAGAGGGGGGGGTGTACTGTTGGGACACACAGGACATCCGCTACAGAGGGCCACTTCTCCAAGGTCAAGGAACATAACTAACCTTCCACATACATAAAAATACAGGCAGAAACTTAGATAAAATGAGATGACAGAGGAATATATTCCAGACAAAGGAACAAAATAAAACTCCAGAAGAACAACTAAGTGACGTGGATATAGGCAATCTACCCAAGAAAGAGTTCAGAGTAATGACTGTAAAGATGATCCAAGAACTCAGAAAAAGAATGGATGCATAGAGCAAGAAGTTACAAGAAGTTTTAAACAAGGAGTTAGAAAATATAAAGTACACACACATACACACATAATTCAGATTTCTCCACAGCTGACGGGACAAATTATTGCCTGCTGTGTTAGTCTTTATCTGAGGGCTACCCCTGTTATTAGCTCTTTCAAAGGTTTAGATAAAGATCTTTGAGTTCCAATTTGTGGGATTTAGATCATTGAAAGCGGTTTTCTTGAATCAAAATGTATACCGCACATTGCCTATAGGCTGAATATAATTCTTTATAGTATTTTGTCAATGGATGCTCAAAACACAAGAACTAAATGTAGAAGTCCTCAACGTATTTTAGCATTAAAAAGTTGGAAATTATTTTGTAGGACAATTCTTTCTAAATTTTTATGTTCTGATTAAAGATCAAGTTGGAACCATGTCTTTCTTCAGGATCTTAATAACTACCACTGAGGATCTAACTACCACTAAGACAAGGATAATATTATTAGAAACTTTTACTTGGGAGGTATGGATTTAAGAGCCAAGTTTCTAATCTCAGGTCTTCAGCAATTTATTTCTGATATTGGGCAATTTACTTGTTCTATCTGTCCCTGTTTTATCTTTTATACTATACCAAACCCTTATGAGTAGTAGTTTCTTAAAGGTTAATAGCAATGTGGAATCTGAAACCATATAAATTAACTTTGTGTACTTGGTTGTGTTAAAATCTACAGATCTATCTCAAACTTGGAATGGATCTTTTACTAATGCATGATTTTGTAACATTATTCATTGGTCATTGGGAAAATATTTGTTCCCTGACTTATTCAGATCTTATGAACGTTGACCCATTTCATTATACAATACCAAAAAAATTTTCTGGTAATACCATCATGAATCTCATTAGAAAAGATTTTAACTGTTGAGAAATTGTAAAGTTCACCATGGTGGACTCAAGTTTTCCAAATTTTAATTTTCTCTCAAATTTTATGAGGCAAAAATACCATCTGTTGTTTTCCTTTAAGTGACAGGCTTACCTGTTAATTAAAAAAATTGAAAAGTGTACCAAATACCCAATCTGATAATCCATCATTTGTTTGCCAGTCTTTTTTTCAAGTAAAAATGATGTTCCATGAAAACATAAGCTGGTTCTATTTGTTACTCAATTGCATGAATTTCTTTTCCTAGAGACAACTTCTTATTTCAGAATGCGGCTGAAGGGCTTTATGTGTACTTCCCATTTCATTATACAGAACATTAATAAGATGTATAGATTTAATAAAGTAATCATTTTATTGATTTATAAAGGACATTCTTTTCAGGTTTCAAACAGTTTTTTGTTCTGTTTTGGTTTTGGCCATGGAACTTAGCTTGTGGAATCTTAGTTCCCCGACCAGGGATTGAACCTGGGCCGTGAAAGTGCAGAGTCCTAACCACTGGACCACCAGGGAATTCTCTGTAAAGGACATTCTTTTTTATTTTTTGCGGTATGCGGGCCTCTCACTGTTGTGGCCTCTCCCGTTGCAGAGCAAAAGCTCTGGACGCGCAGCCTCAGCGGCCACGGCTCACAGGCCCAGCCGCTCCGTGGCATGTGGGATCTTCCCGGACCGGGGCACGAACCCGTGTACCCTGCATCGACAGGTGGACTCTCAACCACTGCGCCACCAGGGAAGCCCTGTAAAGGACATTCTTAAGTGAACCTGGCATTTTATTTTTATTGAGAGTGCATGATGATGAAGGATGTAACTACCAGTGTAGTTTTGTGTCATTGCTTTGATTCTTCCTAAGAGACCAACGGTTTTACCCACCATTGCTTTTGCACCACTAGTAAATATTAACCTAATGAAGAAGAAAAATAACATCTTAGTTTTTTTTATTTATTTAGCCACACCACTTGAGAGATCTTAGTTCCCCGACCAGGGATTGAACCTGGGCCCCAAGTAGTGAAAACCCAGAATCCTAACCACTGGACCACCAGGGAATTCCTAATAACATCTTAGTTTTATTATTAAAGTATTTTAGGCCTTGCAGACTTCCTGTAAGTGTCTTGGAGACCCCAGGAGTATGCAGATTGCATTTAGAAAGCCATGAGACTAGATTTTAGTACTAATATGATCTTGACTTTTCCCCTTCTGTTGTCAGAAGATTGGGATAGCTTGTCACTGCTCCTTTTCTCAAAGTTGCTTCATCAGAAGTAAGGAATCATTGACAACAAGGCTCACTCATTAGAAGCAGGGACCCCCTCCTGAATGACCAGATTGCCCTGTTTTGCTGACTGAGACAGAGTTTAGTAAAAGTAGGAACTTGAACCAACATCATCAGTAGCTGGTAAGCGGTACGCAACTATTTTCTTCTCACTATACTTGCCTCTTTTTCCAAGGTGGGATAATAATAAACAGAACTTTAAGAAATTCTTGATACTGGGGCAAGGCCATGATTTGGATCCAGCCTGAGGCCAAAACCCATGTATTTGGCTACTACCTTATACTGATCTCTGTGCTGCTACTCAGCTCTGAAAGTCAGTGATTCTGGAAGACAACTGTATTCCAGGAGTGGCGATAAGGCTGCTGGTAGCAGAGACAGGCCCCACAGACCCCCTTGAAAGAGTTTAGTACTAAGACATACCCTGAGGGTTTGGATGAACTGGAAGGATTTTAGCAGATGCAATAAATAGAGAGTTTTTAACCATACCAAATGTAGGCAATATGGCCTGATGGCTAGATGAGCAGGCTTTGAATACAAGCTTTTCAAAGCCCAGAGCAACCATTGACCAGCTCTTTGATTTGGGGCAAGTAACTTAACCTCTCTGTGCTTCAGAGTACTCATTTGTAACATGAAATGGTGAGAGATGATGATGATAATAATGCTACCAACTGAGGCTTCAATTAGTAATAATCTGGTAAGCAGTAGAGCACATGGTAGGCAGTAATGAATCTTGGCTATTAAAATTATTCACAGTGTGGGGCACTTGAAAACCATACAGTACAAACTGACTATCATTATTTAACACACTGCCTCCTGCTTCTCATTATGGGTGTAAACACAGGTTCTTTGTTATTTATTTATTCATTTGTTTGCTCTATGCTGTGTACTGAACACCCACTATCTGTCACTGTGCTAGATGATGAGCCTGCTCTGCTCCTGCAGTTGGCAACTCCAATACATCTACTATTTCCTTTTCTCTTACCGTAGATACAAAGGAAGAGAAGTAGTACATTTACTTTTCATAGGCTTCCTCAGATAATGCAGTTCATGTCAAGCACCACATCAATTTCTTCTAATTTTTTTTTTCAGATTAGAGCCAGCTGGTTAATAATTGCTTCTTTATCTTTAGGCCAACATTTAAACATAGATGGGAAAGTAATCATCTCCCATTTTCTAGAATTGTTATTAAGGTTTTAAAAATTCAAGCCAAAAAATACTCTGTGGTACATGTTTCTTTCATCAAAGTGAAAACATAAGCTAATATTACACTGATGATTACAAATAGATTATTTGAAAGGAAGATCTTTAACTCATTTTCCACCATGTACAGTGTAACTGGTGCTTGAAAATTCCTCAAGAACTGTGTATATGCAGATGAAAATGGAGCTCACAGTTATCCATATGACAAATAAATTTCCTGAGAATGTGAAGATTCTCCCTAAGAACCCAAGAACATAAATGCTAACAATTTATTCACTGAAACTGAAAATAAGATTTGAAAATTTAAAGAAGATAATCTTTCAGCGGTGGGAAAAGCTAATCATTTTTACTTAACAGATTTTAAGCTTCATTCTTCTTGAAAGTTTAAATTCTTCCTAATCTAGCAAGCACTAAAATACATAAAAATCATAGTGCAGGTTGCACATCAGATACGTCTTTAAAAATTTCATGTCCGACTGATTTGAAAATTGAATCATTTTAAACGTCTTAGGAAAAATCCCCATATAAAAGAATCATAAGATGAATAATTTCAGTAAGCAATTCTATTGTTAACCACAGAAAAATTCTCTCTAAATTATATTTTGAGTGTTTGGATTTATGTATTTCACATATTTTAAGGCAAAATATGCTATAGTAGAAGTTATTATATATGTAACAGTAGAAGTTATAACTTCTTTATTATTTATCAAGTTAGAATCACACCATAAGTCATACTATTGAAAAGTATCTTGATGGAAATAAACTAATGTGAGACAGAGCTGAGCTGGCCATCAGTGATAGAATTAATTTCAGCACACATCTTCCTTGACCCCTCAGCACAATTCAAGACCATTGGCCACTCCCTTTCTTGAATATGCTCTCTTTTTTTGGTTTATATTGACACTGCTTTCAACTATTTCGTGATTATCTCCTTGGCGGCTTTTCTCAGAGTACTTTTCTGGCTTATTCTCTACCAGATATCAGAGCTCTTCAGGTCATAGTCCTGGGATGTTCTGTTTTTACACAGAATCAGTCTTCAAGGATCCAAATCCTGGTTACAGTGCTTAAACTCGCTGTAGACAAGACTTACACCCTATATGCCTCAGTTTCCTAATATATAAAAATGAGATAATAGTAATATCTACTTCTTGGGGTTATTGTGAGGATTAAGTGAATACAGTTAAGGAATTCAGAATAGTGCCTGGTACATAATAGACATTCAGTAGGTTTTATTTTTTTTATTCTGCAATACATTCTCTCCCTAAGTAATTGTATCAATTCCCACCCCTGTGCTGATAAATCTTAAATATAGATCTCTAGTCCAGATGTCTCTTCTGAGGTTCAAACCTTATACCTGTTTGACTATTCAGTATTTTCTTTCGCATGTCGCTCAGAACTTCAAGCCATGTTCAGAACTGAAAGTTAAATTATTAATCTCTCTCTTTCTATATCTCTTCCCCATTCCCAATTTGGTCCTCCTTATAATATTACAATGTCAGGAAATGGCATCTTCATCTCCCTCATTTAAACAAAAATTTTAACTTTTTAATATGGAATATTTATAACATGTACAAAAATAGAATACCTGGCTTCAACAATTAGCATGGTCAATCTCGTTTCATTTATATTCCTACCCATTCCACCACACCCCAAACTAGATCATTACGGAAGGAATCTCAAATACCATACTATTTTAAGCACAAATATTTTTGTATGCATCTCTAAAAAGTAAGGACTCTTTTTAAAAACTTTATCAAAATATCGGTAATTGGCTCATAATTATTTTTCTTTTTTTACTCTTGATTTACATCAGAATCCAGATAAAGTCCACATATAGCAACTGTTGATATGTCTCTTAAGTTTCTTTTAATCCTTCTGTTCCTTCCTTGCCCTCTCTTTTTCCAGAAATATATTTGTTGAAGAAACAGTCATTGACCTAATAATTACTCTGTCTCCTGTACTTTTTATAAATTTATAGTTAGATTTCAAGGCTTGGCTTTCTTATGTTCAGGTTTGCTTTTTTATAAGACTACTTCATGAGAAGTATTGGCACTTCCACCAGGAAGCACATAAAGTCTGATTGTCTTCTCTTTTTTGTGATGTTGATAGCTGGTGATGGTCATTGTTTAGAATAGATCCATTATACCATTAGTGGTTATAAAGTGTTAATATTCTACCATTGCTTCTTCATTTACTGGCTGAGATGCTTCTCTAAAGAGAAACTTCCTCGCACAATCTTTAGTTACCCAGCAGTAAGTTTCATGTGAGAAAGACAAAATACTCTATTCCTCATCAGTTTTCAGCATAATGAGCTGATTCTGTATCATATTCCATGGGTGATCACTGAACTTTTTAAAATGTTTTTATATGTTTCAATCCATTGCAGTAATTATCTTTACTCAAAATTATGCCACTTTTTGACTAGTAGGAACTTCATCAATTTGGCTCCTGAATCCTTTTGACAAACTTCAGCAGTCTTTGGTAGTCTCATTGTTTTCTTGTATAAGATATTTCAAGATCATCTTAGACATCTTTTGCTCCAGAACTCAAATTATCCATTTCTCCAAGGAGCCCAGTATTGGGAAATAATACTTAGAGATCACAATCTGGATTTTAGGAATGTTTACTGATGCTGCATTGGTCATTGTTCAGTGTACAGAGCTGGGAAATACATAAATATTGTTTAAAAGAAAATACAAGTTCACAATATTTTAAATTTAAGATTACAATATTTATACTTAACTTCTTTGATTTTATATTGATGCCATTTTCTACTACTGTAAAAAATATTGTTTCCCTTTTTTTTTCTTTTCTTTTTTTTTTAGGCCTCGCCATGGGGCATGTGAGATCTTAGTTACCCCACCAGGGATTGAACCTCTGCCCCCTGCATCAGGAGTGCAGAGTCTTAACCACAGAACCACCAGGGAAGTCCCAAAATATTGTTTCTTAATGGCATAAACATGATTAGTTTTGTCTATCCTAGATTGTGTATAATAGTTTCAGAATAGCATAATCAGTGTTATTATATGATTACTGAAAATCGTTCAAGATATTTTTTTACATTTCATTTATTTATTCTGGTCCTCAGAGTATATCTGACTAGGCAAATGAAATTATTGTGTTTTTAATTCATTTGAAATAATTTCTATGTAATTATGTCATCAACTCATTGCCTGGATCAATTCATTTTGTTTCAGATTTTTTTAAATAAAATTTTAATTTTTTCTCTTCCAGTTTTATTGAGATATAATTGACATATAGCACTGTATAAGTTTAAGGTGTACAGCATAATGATTTTACTTAAATACATTATGAAATGATAATCACAATAAGTTTAGTGAACATCCATCCTCTCATATATTTACAAAATTAAAGAAATAGAAAAAAATTTTTTGCGTGCGATGAGAATTCTTAGGATTTACTCACTTAACAGCTTTCATACATAATATACTTCAGTGTTCATTATATTTATCATGTTGTACATTACATCCCTAGTACTTACTTATCTTATAACTGGAAGTTTGTAATACCATTTGACTGCCAATCTACATTAGTGTGCAAGCCCCCAGTGACTACTGAAGTTTTGGTTGGGTTCAAGGTACCCCCCCAAATAGTTTTAACAGAGTTTTGGGAAGGAAGTTGCTATTTTAATTAACAAATTAAACATTCCCCCTAAAATGAAAATAAGTAATTCTGCTAACAATGTGGTCTTGTTATATTCATTGTATTCCTACAGATGTTTTAAACTGTGGAATTTTGTGTCTTCTGTTTCTTAATAGGCACTGTGGTATAGTGGATATGGTATCAGAGAGCCTGACTGTATTGGCACTCACTAGATATTGATGAAAGAATAAAATCCACAAGTCTTGGAGTCAAACTAGATTTTACCTCCAGCTCTACCACCTTCTAGCTAATAGACCCAGAATCAGCCAATGAACCTCTCTGACTCTCAATTGTCTTTTTTCGTAAAACAAAGGGAGAAACCCCCAACTTTTTCTTTCTTCTGTTATCTTTCACATTATTTGCAAGAATGCTTCCTTTGGAAACCAGATAAAACTCCATGTGATTTGTTTTAAAAAAGTAATAATTCCTGCCTTGTTTACTTCATAGAATTACTTCACAGAATGTGAAGATTAATACAATGGTAAATATAAAAGTTCTTGACAAAATATAAAGTAATATATGGATGTAATAGATTATTATGTGCTCATAGCATCAACATTCTCAAAACAGATATCTGATTCAATATTGTGAATGCATATATATGCTCTATTTAAGGCTTTAGATAAGAAAGTTATTTTAATATATGTTGGCAATTTGTACACATATATATGCACATGTATATTCTTAAGACTAGGATTGTAATTTGCTTAATTTAAAAATATAACTTCTATTCAATATAGACAAATAAAGCTTTCTATCATAGTATTGATATTACAGGTCTGTAAACTGGTATATGTAATTCCTAAACTCAAAAATATTTTAAAAAAACAAAAGTTTTTTGTAACTAATCTGTAATAAAATTTGACTTGAACTGACTATTTATAGTCTATTTATTCTGCTTGATGTGAATATTCGTATGTTTCACTGCAGAAGAAATAATCTGACTCGTTCTCTCATGAAAAGCTTAAGGAGCCCAGACCAACAAAGATGGGGAAATTAAAGAACAGTATAAATGAGATATTTAAGCTGCATATATTCAAGACCTGAAGCATGTGGTACAAATAATAAGTTCTGTGTGTTATCAGAAAGGGCATAAAATAACTGTACACTATAGTTCTACTACCTTCCAGAAAGGTGAAAACAGTTTTATTGATTCATAGTATATTCAAATTCAACACAGTCCCTTTAACAGAGAAAGTACAGTTCCTAAAATGAACTCTAATTTTTTCTGAACAAAGGAAAGTAGTCCCGATTCTTCAGAACTTTTCTTTCATCACAGGTGAACCATCTTATAATGAACTCTTGTATCCCTGGTGCTTATGACACCTTATTATTCTATGAATTGGCCTCAAGAAGTGTAAGATCATTGTCAGTCTTAAGTAATAGAGAACTTGATTTCCAAATGTTGGATTGAATTTGGAATAACACTTACATAGGGTTCTTGACCTCAATATTTGCTTACCTCTCTTTCAAGGCCCTGGCTTGTTCCATCCCATTTTTACAAGATACAGCTTTGCAGCCCTTGGTGTGTGCCCTGTCCAATGTTTCAGAGCAAGGTCAGAGTGCCCTGCATTAATGTTGGAAATGCGGTCCTTAGGACTCTCAGTGGAATGCTGCCAATCTCCAGAATGTTTTGCTATTTTCTCTTTGAAAAAAGCCGTATTTGTGCCTCAGACTAAAGATGTAAGCTCTTGGGCCCTTATTTAAAAGACTAAAATACCTTGAATTTTCAATCCAACTGTCCTCCTTCAAAAGGCCTTTCTACAATGTGCAATTTATAAAAGAAAGAAATATTTTTCTTTAGTAAATATTACATTGCTATTAAAAGACTTGATCAAAAGTATTTTCACTGAGCAAATAATCATTGTAGGATACTGATTAGGAGCAGGAAGTTTAGACTATGAGAGACTGGATTCAAATCCCAGCCCAGCTGCACTTACTCTGTGAATTTGGGCAAGTAAAGCAACATTTTAGCCTCAGTTTTCCCCTCTGTAAAATGGAGACAATAATAATACCTATAGTAATAGATTATTCTGAGTAATAAATGTTAAACTACTTAGCAGAGTTCCTGATATTGTGTATAAGAATAGAAGAAATATTGGTAGAACAGAAGAATAATTGGTAGACCAGATAAGAGCAAATTAGCAAAAACATAGAACTAAAAAACACCATCAACCAACTGGATTTAATTAACATTCACAGTGACCTCCACCCAACAACAGCAGAGTATACATTTTCTTCAAGTGCACCAGGAACATTGACTAAGGTAAACGATATCCTGGCTTATAAAACAAAACTTAGAAAGTTATAATTAATTGAAATCATATAAGGTATATTCTCTGAAAACAATGGAATTAAACTAAAATAAACCTGGTAATCCTAAATTTTAACCAGTAGTGATAGAGTTTAGTAGGTAAGAACTTGGATTCTGGTTTCATATAGAAGCAGATCTGAATTCTGGCTCCATCACTTACGTGTTTTTAAACCTTAGATAATTTATTTTTACGTTATTGCTTTATTTTCTAATTTATAGAATGTGCTTAATAATTATCTCTACCTTACAACATTATCAAGATTAAAGTGATAATTCATTAGTATGAAGTGCATAAGACAGTTTCATCACCTGTCTGCATTCAATAAGCCTTAGCTATTATGCGGAGGAAGGAGCAATTGCTAGAGGCAAGATTACTGATAATAAAAGGTGGCAGCAGCTGTTTGATTTTAAAATAACAAAACGTGCGACAGAATTCCTTGCCATTGATCCAGCATAACTTATTTTAACATTTTACTTCACTAGCACCCATTTGACATTGTGGAAACATCTTTATTGTGGGTGATACTGGGGATTGAGTCACATCCCAGAGACTGAACTGTGCCTAGCACTGGTGGACTGTATTTTCTTAACACTGGTGGACTGTATTTTCTTGGATTGACTCACATATCCCTCCTCTTGATGACCTCCCTCTTGAGTAGTTAATTTTGTTGTTGAAAATGGGAGTCAGGATTGGGAGAGATTATTCATTCATCTAATAAATTATTATTCATCACCTACTTTGTAATAAGCACTATGTTAAATAGTGGGTAGGCATCACCAGAACTTATGGTCTAAAGGGAAAGCAAATACAACAAAATAAAATTAAGTAAGCAATTATAATACCAATTATAATACATTGGATACTATGGCTATTGAAAGTTTTTTTTTTAGATTCAGCCTTTATTCTTTTCTTTAAATTGAAGTATAATTGATGTATCATATGTTGAAATACAGTTTAATAGACAAAGAACAATTTGAGTTCAGCTTCCCTTTGCATTGCTTTTCCATTATCCACCCTGGTAAGTGTTAAGGGTAGAAAATATTACATCAAAACAGTTGTCTGGGCTGGTGGAGGACTGGCAGGGTAGGGAAGGGAAACACCCTTCAGATGTGTCCTAGTACATTCATAATCATGTCATAGACCCAAAGAAGATTAGAACACACTGTTATAAGTTCACCACCGAGATCATCTTTCAAATTCAGAGATGCCAAAAGATTTCAAGATTCCAAAATTAGGATCTCCTTGGTTTCTCTTGGCAAGGCTTACCAGCATTGCCAATGTGATTTTATGAGTATTTGTCAAAAGCTGATCAGAGGAAAGGACTCTGCTTGTGAAAACTAAAAAATATATATATATATATATATATATATATTTTTAAAGAAAAAGCGTTTCTATAGCTAAAGAATCTAATGTTGCATTGCATTGTGGCTTCCAATAATGTACAGGGGACAGGTGTCTAATGAAGCCATACGAGACAGAGATAGAACTCAACAGATGAAATGTGGGTTAAATCAGATGTCATGGTCAGCATGTTTAAAATTGGTTCCTCAGATTAGGGAGGGCAATAAGGAGCTAGAATGGAAAAGGAATTCCAGTGACTGAAATATCTGGCTTTTTGACTATACCAGGGAGAAGAGTAACTCTTTACTTTGGATCCTTGGACAAATGATTAAAAAAGACCAGGGAGTTAAAATTAGCATGAGCATTATTATTGGCTATTTTGTTCGGCTTAGCATGCTGCTGTAGAAGGACAATTCAGTGTATTAAGAAGCCTGAATCAGTTTCACAAAAGCTTTCAACTAGCAAGATAAATTTATGATAGAGCTCCAAGGCTGTAAGAATAACGCCCAAACCTATTAATGAGAACACCATAGTTTTCCTGGGTGGGCAATGCCTCATGGATTGCATATGATTCAGCAACAAAGGGAATACTGCACATAACTTTATGATCTATAAAGATGTTGGTCTTTTGAACATTCTTAACAATTAGAAGATTCCCAAAAGGAGAACTTAAGGACCTAATATCTGATCTTATTAAAATTCCCCTGAATATTAGTATAAAGCTTTATAAAGTATGCACAGGTACATTCATTCATTCCTTACAAGGACTAGTAACAGAGGTTATCATTTCTTTTTATAATAAATAATCGATCTGAAGCTCAGAGATGGTAAGTGACATACTAAATCTTAAATTATTGGCAGAACAGGAACGTCTCTTTTTTGGATTTTTCAGCTTCACTGAAATAAGAGATAATTTGGATATGTACATAATCTCCATGAAAATATTGTTCAAAAATGCAAAAATTTACCACAACTTTCAGAGATACCACTGCTATATAAATACTAAATAATTTTATGTTGAGTGTGGGTCACACCTTGAGATCTTATTCTAAGCTTGGTAAATTTAAATGTGATTAAATTATTAATTGTCATCAAATGACATTTTAAGCTCTTATTTTTTGCTTACAAAAATAATATGAGCTTTTTATAGAGCAATTCAAAAAGAGAGATAAACTAAAAGAAAGATTTTCCAATCCTCAAATTCTCAGCCAGAGAAATCACTGATAAATTTTAGTGTATCTTTCTAGTGTTTCATATAAGTGTGTGTATATAAATATTATACATTCATATAATATTTATATCTTATATTTAGCATATATACTAAAATATATAAAACACACACGTTTATAGACATATATATTCACATTTAAAATATATGCATATTTTAAAATTATATACCCATATAAATATATTTGTATATATGTACATATGAAATAAAATGACTGAGACTATTCTGTTTATTCTGCTTTTATATTGATTTTTGAAAACTTGTCACGGACATCTTTCGATTTAATAGATATACTTCTACAACATCATTTTTTACCATCTTTTTTTTTGGCCTTGCCACGCGGCATGTGGGATCTTATTTATGGGACCAGGGATCCAACCAGTGCCCCCTGCAGAGGAAGCACAGAGTCTTAACCACAGGACCGCCAGTGAAGTCCATACAACATCATTTTTTATGACAACATTGTTCAACATTTTATTTTATTATTTTTTTTTTTGCGGTACGTGGGCCTATCACTGTTGTGGCCTCTCCCGTTGCGGAGCACAGGCTCCGGACGCGCAGGCTCAGCGGCCATGGCTCACGGGCCCAGCCGCTCTGCGGCATGTGGGATCTTCCCCGACCGGGGCACGAACCCGCGTCCCCTGCATCGGCAGCCGGACTCTCAACCACTGCGCCACCAGGGAAGCCCTGTTCAACATTTTAGATTGTTGTTATGAACAATATTGTGATGAACATTTTTGTAGTTTTAACTTTGTCTAAATTCTCAATTATTTCCTTAAAGTAAATTTCTAGGAGTGAGCTTTGATGCACGTTGACAAATTGTCCTTCAGGAAGTTGCACTTCCACCAGCAGTGTATAAAAATGTTTGTTTCCTAATACACATGCTAACATGGGATATTTTTAGTTTATTGGCATTTATTAAAGTTCCTCTGTGCCCATAGTTCTGTCCTCCTGGGAAACTTGTGTTCTAAGCAACCGTTCCTGAGATACATTTGCATAGTGGAGTGACAGACAGACCAGATGGGCTGCAAAGTTTAACAAGATAATCCACGTATGGCATGTGGTAGGGTATCTACATGCAGTAAATGCTAAGTATATGGTAGCTATTTATTATTGTTGTTATTTTAGCTGGGAATCTTCCCCTTCATCTCCATCAGGAAAAGTCTTATTCTTTCAGCACCCAAATGGAGTATAATCTCTTTGATGCCTTTCTTGATTACCCCAAGGATGATTTAGACCCTTCTCTCTGCATTCAACCTGCTTTGTATATACTTCTGTTGTAGGCCATATCACATTGTAACATAGGTATTCTTTTATCTCTTTGACTCTCTCAGTACATTGTGAATGCCTGTGAATAAGGATGGTGTCTTATCACTTCCTACAGCACTGAGCACAGGCCCTGACATATAGTAGCAATGCAATAAATGTTTATTACGTGAATGAATGGATGAAAAAGCAAAAGAATAAAGATTTTGCTCTTCAAATGGGTGATGCATGACTTCCTCATGGCTCTTTAGGATTTAAGGTGTGGAAGAAAGCAGGTAAGGCTATGTTCCAAGTTCCCTGGAAGTTGGCAACAGAATTAAGAAAATATGAAACACGTATGGGGAAATCTATGGTTGTGGGTGTCATTGGAAGTTTCATCACAATACCTGTGGTGTGTGGATTTGAGTTACTAAGAGCTCCTTCTTTACTGCCTGTTTAGTCAGAGTATGTCATCGAAGAGGAAAAACTTGCCAAGTTCTCTGAAGGAAGGAAAGCTAGCAGATTCTAGTGGAGTTGTCTACCCAGACTACATTCCTCTTCCCTAATCCACATGGATGAGCCATTTTCAGCCCTTTCTGGCCATAACTGATTGAGCCAAAGTGGACACCTGACTCAGGAGAAACCAATTCATTCACTCATAGAAATCA
Source organism: Grampus griseus (assembly GCF_964374135.1). Classification (NCBI taxonomy): domain Eukaryota; kingdom Metazoa; phylum Chordata; class Mammalia; order Artiodactyla; family Delphinidae; genus Grampus; species Grampus griseus. Next base: position 57,894,195 of record NC_138998.1, on the reverse strand, counting down.
GTCAGAGTCTGTCCCTTGGGAACTTGGAATTTGGACTTAGGGGCACTAGCACTGATTAATTGCTGCTAGATTTGAGAGGACACATAGGGACACAGGGTGGCTGTCTTTGGCTTTGTGTATGGAGTAGCAGAATAAACCCTTCTACAGGGTGAGAAGAATGATATAGATGTGCACAAAGAAGCAGAAATATGCAATTGAATAGCGTGAAAGTGGGAGAGAAAAAAAAGGAAAGAGAAAGAGTGAGCTGCCTGCACTTTCCAGTTCTGGCTCTGGTCCTGCGTGGGGCTCAGCTCGGCGCTGTACTCTATGTTCCAGGAGTTACCCTTAGATTAATTTAGAACATTTTCCATTTTTACTTGTTATTGGAGTGTGTTTGTTACTTCTAATCGAAGGAATTTTCAACAAGGCAGTATAGTTGTTAATTTTACATGTGTAGTAGTGATTTGAAAAATACTATCTATCTTAGTAGTGCCACGATTCTGTCCCAAAAGATATGTCAAAAAGTGTCATGATGGTAGGGTGTCATGTCGCTATCCCATGGAGGGTTCCTGGTAATCGATGCATAAGTCAGCCTTAAGGGCACCTCGGCTATCAGGTCAAGCTGGGTATCAAAAAGACTTTCTGTCTGGACTGTGATTCACATGGGTTTTGGAGTATACCCTGGTCCCACACTAACCCTAATGCAGCCTGAGGAATCTCAGAATTTTGGGGCCAGCGTTGCATCTGAGCACATTGGTAAAGACAAGGGTTAGGATCTTTTGGATTGCAAGCAGCCTGCTGACAAAAGGGGAGAAGCTGCAAGGTAATCTAAAAACTTCCTGGGAAAAATTTTAAAATATACCTGTAGGGTGACTTATTCAAACTTTTGAGAGTGAAAGGGGCACTATTAATAGTTATATTAAAACAACAGTCATAAAGTGGAACTGTCTTCAGCAAATACAGCAGTATTGTCACCATATTTCTGAGTAATTTGTAGTTATTTACATATATATTTCATTAACAAAAGTCGTAAGAATAGGTATTTATTTTTATTTGGGAGGACTAATTTATTCTTGTTTTTTAAAAACAAATCTTTATCGTAGACAAAAATTCTAAAATGTACACATGCAGAAAGAAGGCAATGGAAAAAAACTGTCACTTCTTAAGGATGATGACTATTAATATTTTAGCATATCTTTCTAGATTTTTCTATATATGCATACGATATATTTACATAAAAATTAGACCATATTGTATACATTGCTTTTTTTTTTTTTTTTTTTTTTTGCGGTACGCGGACCTCTCATTGTTGTGGCCTCTCCTGTTGCAGAGCCCAGGCTCCGGACGCGCAGGCTCAGCGGCCATGGCTGACGGGCCTAGCCGCTCCGCAGCATGTGGGATCTTCCCGGACCGAGGCACGAACCTGTGTCCCCTGCATCAACAGGCAGACTCTCAACCACTGCACCACCAGGGAAGCCCCTAAATTGCTTTTTTTTTAATTGCTTTTTTAAGGTCCTTCCATGTCAACATCATTTTTAGTGGTTACTTTCTAATTTGTTTATGATTACCATAATTCATTTAAGAACCCTTATTCTTGGCCGTTTAGGCTGTCTCCAGTTTTACAAATTGTTCTTTAAAAGGCTTCTTATTCTCCTGTAATATTTTTTCTTATGAAATAAATGTGGGGAAGTAGAGGTGGTTTGTATAGAGGTTCATGCCCTCAAAGGTCTCTCAGGTTAGAAAAGAGTTGTGGGCTGTATAAATAAGTCTATTAAAACATTTTAACTGGTCACCAAATCAAATGTCTGGGGTTTTTTTTTTTTGTTTTTTTCTTCTCCTTCCTGGAAGACAAAGGGAAGCATTTGGAAACAGGATCTATGCACCCCCTTGTGTCACCTGGGTGAAATATGCTGCCAACATTCCTTCTCCAACCTTCCCAAGGCTGAAAAGGAAGCAGGCTCTGCAAAGACTGCAATAGAAAGCAACACACACACACAAAACAGTGTAATTTCTCTTTAAATACTTGGGGATTTTCCTTACCATGAAGTGATCCTGGCTTTTGAGTATATCATTAGGTATGATTCTCTTTTTATGGTAGCCTGTCTTTGGTACAATGCCATTTTGTATAATTAAAAAAAATTTTAAGAGTAACCTACCAGTAGAAGATACAGAAAATATTGAAAAATTATTGTATTACCATCACTTGGAGATAATAATTATTAACATTTGATGTACTTTCTCCTAATATTTTTCTGTACATATTAGGTATATAAATTATATAGTAGATAGTACAATAAGGGTTTTATAGTGTTGTAAATTATTATAGTATTATAAGGTTTTCTTCTTGCTTTTTAAAAACTTTACATTAAATTATTATTATACGAAAGTCATTTTCCAAATCTATCATGTTCAGTGCTGAATCTTCTAACAGAATACATGGCATGTTAGTAAACCCTTGATAAATATTTATTTGATTACCGAATCTTAGTATATCCTATAATTTACTTAACCATTCCTCTGTTGTACAACATTTCCAGTTTGTTCATTATTGTAAATCACATAATGATGAACTTCTTTGTGCATAAGCTTTATCTACCTTACTGATTTTTTCCTCATATAGATTTTTTTGGATGCAATGATTAGATGAAAAGAAATTTTAAAAAATAAAGTTGTGATTACATGATGCTAGACTACTTTCCAATTCACCCAAACACAGCAGGACCTATGAGTAAATGACAGAGCTACAAATCCAACTACAATCTCCACTCCAAAGCCTGGGTCCTTGACACAATCAATGCTGCCTCTCCATTGGTCTAGCTAAAAGATAATTAAACAATGGTAATCTAAAGAGTCTGATTAATTAATTCTGACTTATCAAGCCAATAATTCTAGAACAAAAAGAAAGTGTTAGTTTCGCAGAGCTTTAATTTAATGAAGCTCTTCTGACTCATGCTAGTAGGTCCACCGCTAGTCCAAATGACACTTTTGTGTAAATTAGAAAAAAATGACCCTTCTCCAAGGTACTCTAATACTCTCTGCAGGAAAATTAACCTAACCAATACATAAACCTATAACTATAGAGATGTAAGTTGCATCCTTTAGAGCCATGAGGCACAGAACCTGGACAATTGTACTTTCCAACCCCTTGGGAATCCTCTGCTCAATCCAGCCTCGAATTGTGTGAGAATATAATGTCTTCTTGAAACCCCTTTTTGAAAATTATTACAACTTTCATCTTTCTTTTAATCTCCTGGTTTATTTTCAGGTCTTTTTTTTGAAAAATAGTATTTCTGGTGTTTCTGCATTCTTACCTACAAGCCATGTTCTGGGATCATAATTCCTCTTAGCTTAGAGAGTGATAGTGGAAAATGTCATTATATAATAAAATTATTTCTTTAAAAATATTTATAAACTATCTGTATTTTTAATATATACAAAAGCCAGTTTCATGCATGTATGTTTATTTGAAACAACTTTAAAACCATAAATTTATTAAAGAAATAGTAAAGTTTTATTTCTCTATTCAGCCAGAGAATTTCTGTCTGTTGTCTGATTATCTGGCCCTTTATTGAATGAAGTTCCCTAATTTAAAAAGTGTACTTGATATTCGACCTTGACATCTCAGCTTCCAAATATAAACTTGTGCATATAAGCAGTGAGCCTTCACAGAGGTATTGTTATTATAATAAAACTTCTCTGTAAATATAATCTGATTGGTGGCCTGACAAATTGAATAATTGTGAAGACTTCTGTACCTTGACTTTTAATTATTGAAATATTGTTGATGTATTTCTATACTTGAAAAAAGTTGAAAGGGCATATTTTATTTCAAATAACATTCTGAGACTTTTTACCTAGTAGACACAGAACAAATTTCATTGAAAAATAGTTTTTCTCCTCTATTTTGTTCTGCTGCTGCCATCTAGAGTAAAAGTGAAGCAAAGGAAGAAGATCTCAACCAAGCAGTGCAGAGAATCCAGATTCAATTGGAAACCGTATAGTGAGGGACTTTTTCAGAGCATATCCTAGCACAGGTGGTACTCCCCTTTGTATTTCTGAATCTAGCAACACGTCCATAACCTGTTTCAGGCCCAAATGTGAAGAAGTAGCCTTCGTCTAGAGTATCTTCAGCCTCCCTCCCTCTTTTGTTCCCTTTTCTCTTACTTGTTAGTATGTCCCAGGGTTCCTGAGCCTGAAGACGTTTTCTTTTCCTTCTCATCAAAATATGCCTTTTGGACAGGATCTGATAAACACATTCATACTCGGGTGTAAAGGATAAATAAATTAGATGTGTGACCTGACAACTCTCTGCATCTATGTAGGGACGACTTGGGCTAAATGCATTCAGATCCAAGTGGCAATGAAATGATTAACTCTTGAGGACCTAACCAGTTTAGTTCCTTTGCATCTGGCTTTCAGAAAGACTTTGCTCATAACTCGACTGATGATGACATCATGTGAGATCTCAATATTACTGCACAACGGACCTGCTGCAGGGGCCCTCTCTGATGACTCTGTGATATGCTCCCATTACATCCAGAACTTCCCTAAAAGAGCATCTATCTCACTTTATAATAACTGTTTTATTGTCTCTCTATTCCATTAGGTTATAAGCCTTCTTAGAGCAGGAACAAATGTAGCCCTTATGCTGAGTAGACACTCCATAAATGAGCTCTGGATAAATCCAAGAATGAACAAATGGTATTATCTTTTAAAATTTATATGAGCTTCTCTTATTCTCGAAAGAGTTTAATGTGGAATATTATTGTAATAGCATTAAAATTCAGGCAAATGGAATAGCCTACAGAAAAGAGTAATGTTCAAACTATTACGTAGTTATAGACTTGAATTTGCTACTGCTGTCATCAGTGTCACTTAAACCACACCTGTCATTAGATGACATGTTTGAACAAGCTATAATAAATTTCTTTTTTGAAGTTATTTATTTTATTTGTTTATTTTTGGCTGTGTTGGGTCTTTGTTGCTGTGCGTGGGCTTTCTCTAGTTGCCCCGAGCGGGGGCTACTCTTTGTTGCAATACCCGGGCTTCTCATTGTGGTGGCTTCTCTTGTTGCAGACCAAGTGCTCTAGGGAGCGCGGGCTTCAGTAATTGTGGCTTGCCGGCTCTAGAGCGCAGGCTCAGTAGTTGTGGAGCATGGGTTTAGTTGCTCCGTGGCATGTGGGATCTTCCAGGACAAGGGATCGAACCTGTGTCCCCTGCATGGGCAGGTGGACTCTCAACCACTGTGCCACCAGTGAAGTCCCTACAATAAATTACTGAAGTGTAGGCATGCAATCAGCATTGAACCTGTGATATCCTTCTTCTCAACATGGAGTAGTTACATATATGACTAGTTAGATAACTATCAAAATAATCACTCTAAGTGGAGCAAATAGTAGAAAAAAGACAACAAAAACAATGAAAAAAAGGAAGTTACAAAGTCAGGCCAAATCTAAACCTTAAAAAAAACACCATTGGGAATTCCCTGGTGGTCCAGTGGTTAGGACTCCGCACTTTCGCGGCTGGCCGAGTTCAATACCTGGTCAGGAAAATAAGATCCCGCAAGCCATGTGGCGCGGCCAAAAAAAAAAAACCACACCGTTTACACTTACTGCTGATGAATAACAGTGCCAGATAAGCCACGTTGGCATAGTGAAGGGCCTGTGAATCAGAGGAACAGGAACTACATACCGTGGGATCCTGAGGCATGGCTACAGATCGGCTAAATGACAATGAAGTTTATGTGGAAAGAATTTCTATACTTACTAATCAGAAGTATGCATGGTTCTAATAACTAACATAATCACTAACACAATCTTTGATTATGAGAGAGCATCAAAAAACAATCTCTAACTGATCTAAGTTCAACAATAGTTAAAAGATCTTAACATTAATCAGCCTTCTTTGAGGGACTTATAAATGGTTCAAATTTAAATAGTATACCATCACAAACTCTCGTCTCCCTCTCTCCCTCCCTCATTTCCTTCTATTCCTTCCTTCCTTCTTTCCTTTTCCTTTTTCTTTTTTTCTTTCTTCCAAGTAGCTATGAGTATGTGTTATTTCTCTATAGGATTATTCCATTCCTATACTGTCATTCATCTTCTAAGAACAAGACTTTCCAGCCACAACCTATACCCCTTGTTTCCACTTCCTCACCTCCCATTCTCTTCTTTTTAAAAAAAATTTTTAATTTTTTAATTTTTAAAATTTTTATTTTATTTTTTTCTTTTCTCCCATTCTCTTCTTAACCTATTCCAATAAATATTTTTGATCTCACTATTCCATTTTGTCCTCCACCATTATTTTGAAAGATGACCAAATATGTATATCTTCCCAATGTCTATCGTCTGTTTTCTGTTCTCATCTTACTTGACCATTCATCAGTAGTTGAAACTGTTGATCACTCTTATCTTTCTGAAAAAAGTTTATTTTCTAGTCTCTTGCTATAGCACACTTATCTTGTTTGCCTGTTCACTCAGTGGACAGTCCTTTTCTACCAGAATTCCAAATGTTTGGGTTGTTTTCAATAATTTGCTATTACAAAAAATGGTGCAATAAACAGCCTTGAATTGATGCCATTTACACATTCAGGAGCAGATCTCTAGGATATAGTCCTGGACTCAAAGTACCTGTTACATACCCCTAGCCATGTCTGAGAGTGACTTTTCCCCATAGCATCTTCAATTAATTTTTTTAAACCATTGACAAACAAATAGATGAAATATTATATCTCAATATAGTTTTAATTTGCATTTCTTTAATGAGAGGATGATCATCTTTTTATATATTTAAGAGCCATTTGTATTTATTTTTCTGTAAACCATTGATATCTTTTGCCCATTTTTTCTATTGTGTTTTTGTCCCCTTTCTTACTGACTTATAGAACTTAAATATATGTTTTGGAATATATCCCTTCCCCTTGATATGAGTTAAGAATAATTTTTCCAGTTTGTCATTTCACGTTTAACTTTTCTTGTGCTTTTTTTCCCTCCATGAATAAATTTTTAAATTTTAACAGAGTCAAGAATTAATTTTTCTTTGCTGGCGTCTGGGTTTTGTAAAGTATAAAAGGTCTTCCTGTGACTTCCCTGGCGGTCCAGTGGTTATGACTCTGTGCTTCAAATGCAGAGATGCAGGGGGCATGGTTTCAATCTCTGGTCAGGGAACTAAGATTCCACATGACATGTGGCACAGCCAAAAAAAAAAAAAAAAAAAAAAAAGTTGGCTGTTTCCTCATGATTCGATTCAGGTTATGTATCACTGGCCAGAATACTATATACGTGATATTGTGTCCCTCTCAGTATATCACAGCTGGAGGCACTCAATGTTATCTTCCTTGCATTGATGATGTTAATTTTGGTTGTGCAGTCAAGGTGTTTCTAGTTTAGCCACATACAGTTACTGCTTTCCTCTTTGCAACTAATCAACAGTTTGGGGGGAGACTCTTTGAGATCATGCAAATATCCCGCTCCTCATCAAACTTTCCCCCTTGGATGTGGAAAATATAAACTATTTTGAGGCAAGCTTGTGGTGTATTATACATCCAGTCAGAATTCCTGAAGGAGAATAGGGAAAAGGATGGAAAGGCAATATGAGAAGAGGTAATGGCTGAGAATAGTTCAGAACTGATGAAAGACACCTGCCTCAGATATAGGAAGTCTAAGAACCTTAAGCAAAATAAAATGATATGCACAGAAAGATCTATCATAGTCTATTACAAACCTCAAACAAAAGAGCAGATCTTTTTTTTTAAATTAATTTTTAAATTTTATTTATTTATTTTTGGCTGCTTTTGGTTCTTCGTTGCTGTGTGCGGCTTTCTCTAGTTGCGGCAAGTGGGGGCTACTCTTGGTTGCGGTGTCCGGGCCTCTCATTGCAGTGGCTTCTCTTGTTGTGGAGCATAGGCTCTAGGCACGCGGGCTCAGTAGTTGTGGTGCATGGGCTTAGTTGCTCCGCAGCATGTGGCATCTTCCTGGACCAGGGCACGAACCCGTGTCCTCTGCACTGGCAGGAGGATTCTTAACCACTGCACCACCAGGGAAGTCCTAACAGCAGATCTTTTTTAAAAAATATTTATTTAGGTCATGGTTCAAGACGGCAGAGTAGATAGATATGTGCTCACTCCCTCTTGGGAGAGCACCGGAATCACAACTAACTGCAGAACAATCATTGACAAGAAGACACTGGAACTCACCAAAAAAAATACCCCATATCCAAAGACAAAGGAGAAGCCACAATGAGATGGTAGAAGGGGCGCAATCACAATAAAATCAAATCCCATAACTGCTGGGTGGGTGATTCACAAACTGGAGAACACTTATATCACAGAAGTTCACCCACTGGAGTGAAGGTTCTGAGCCCCATGTCAGGCTTCCCAATCTGGGGGCCTGGCAATGGGAGGAGGAATTCCTAGAGAATCAGACTTTGAAGCCTAGCGGAATTTGACTGCAGGACTTTGACAAGACTGGGGGAAACAGAGACTCCACTCTTGGAAGGCACACACAAAGTAATGTGTGCATCAAGACCCAGGGGAAGGAGCAGTGACCCCATAGGAGACTGAACCAGGCATACATGTTAGTGTTGGAGGGTCTCCTGCAGAGGTGGGGGGTGGCTGTGGCTCACCATGGGAATAAGGACACTGGCAGCAGAAGTTCTGGGAAGTATTCCTTGTTGTGAGCCCTCCCAGAGTCTGCCATTAACCTCACCAATGAGCCAGGTAGCCTCCAGTGTTGGGTCACCTCAACTCAAACAACCAACAGGGAGGGAAGCCAGTCCCACCCATCAGCAGACAAGCGGATAAAAGTTTTACTGAGCTCTGCCCACCAGAGCATCACCCAGCTCTACCCACCACCAGTTCCTCCCATCAGGAAACTTTTACAAGCCTCTTAGATAGCCTCATCCACCAAAGGGCAGACAGCAGAAGCAAAAAGAACTACAGTCCTGCAGCTGTGGAACAAAAACCACATTCACAGAAAGACAGACAAGATGAAAAGGCAGAGGGCTATGTACCAGATGAAGGAACGAGATAAAACCCCAGAAAAACAACTAAATGAAGTGGAGATAGGAAACCTTCCAGAAAAAGAATTCAGGATAATGATAGTGAAGATGATCCAGGACCTTGGAAAAAGAATGCAGGCAAAGATTGAGAAGATGCAAGAAATGTTTAACAAAAACCTAGAAGAATTAAAGAACAAACAAACAGAGATGAACAATACAATAACTATGAAAAATACACTAGAAGGAATCAATAGCAGAATAACTGAGGCAGAAGAACGGATAAGTGACCTGGAAGACAGAATGGTGGAATTCACTGCTGTGGAACAGAATAAACAAAAAAAGAATGAAAAGAAATGAGGACAGCCTAAGAGACCTCCGGGGACAACATTAAACACAACAACATTCGCATTATAGGGGTCCCAGAAGGAGAAGAGAGGGAGAAAGAACCCGAGAAAATATTTGAAGAGATTATAGTCGAAAGCTTCCTTAACATGGGAAAGGAAATAGCCCCCCAAGTCCAGGAAGCGCAGAGAGTTCCAGGCAGGATAAACCCAAGGAGAAATATGCAGAGACACACAGTAATCAAACTGACAAAAATTAAAGACAAAGAAAAATTATTGAAAGCAATAACGGAAAAACAACAAATAATATACAAGGGAAGTCCCATAAGGTTAACAGCTGATTTCTCAGCAGAAACTCTACAAGCCAGAAGGGAGTGGCATGATATGTTTAAAGTGATGAAAGGGAAGAACCTACAACCAAGATTACTCTACCCTGCAAGGATCTCATTCAGATTTGATGGAGAAATCAAAAGCTTTACAGACAAACAAAAGCTTAGAGAATTCAGCACCACCAAACCAGCTCTACAACATATGCTAAAGGAACTTCTCTAAGTGGGAAACACAAGAGAAGAAAAGGAACTACAAAAACAAACCCATAACAGTTAAGAAAATGGTAATAGGAACACACATATCTATAAATACTTTAAACGTGAATGGATTAAATGCTCCAACCAAAAGACACAGGCTTGCTGAATGGATACAAAAACAAGACCCATATATATGCTGTCTACAAGAGACCCACTTCAGACCTAGGGACACATAAGGACTGAAAGGGAGGGGATGGAAAAAGGTATTCCATGCAAATGGAAATCAAAAGAAAGCTGGAGTGGCAATACTCACATCAGATAAAATAGACTTTAAGATAAAGAATGTTACAAGAGACAAGGAAGGACACTACATAATAATCAAGGGATCAATCCAAGAAGAAGATATAACAATTATAAATATATATGCACCCAACATAGGAGCACCTCAATACATAAGGCAACTGCTAACTGCTGTAAAAGAGGAAATCGACAGTAACACAATAATAGTGGGGGATTTTAACACCTCATTTACACCAATGGACAGATCATCCAGACAGAAAATTAATAAGGAAACACAAGCTTTAAATGATACAGTAGACCAGATAGATTTAATTGATATTTATAGGACATTCCATCCAAAAACAGCAGATTACACTTTCTTCTCAAGTGCACATGGAACATTCTCCAGGATAGATCACATCTCAGGTCACAAATCAAGCCTCAGTAAATTTAAGAAAATTGAAATCATATCAAGCATCTTTTCGGACCACAACGCTATGAGATTAGAAATGAATTACAGGGAAAAACACGTAAAAAACACAAACACATGGAGGCTAAACAGTATGTTACTAAATAACCAAGAGATCACTGAAGATATCAAACAGGAAATCAAAAAATTCCTAGAGACAAATTACAACGAAAACACAATGATCCAAAACCTATGGGACTTAGCAAAAGCCGTTCTAAGAAGGAAGTTTATAGCAATACAAGCCTACCTCAAGAAACAAGAAGAGTCTCAAATAAACAATCTAACCTTACACCTAAATGAACTAGAGAAAGAAGAACAAACAAAACCTAAAGTTAGTAGAAGGAACGAAATCATAAAGATCAGAGCAGAAATAAATGAAATAGAAACAAAGAAAAAATTGTAAAGATCAATAAAACTAAAATCTGGTTCTTTGAGAAGATAAACAAAATTGATAAACCTTTAGCCAGATTCATCAAGAAAAAGAGGGAGAGGACTCAAATCAATAAACTTAGAAATGAAAAAGGAGAAGTTACAACAGACACCACAGAAATACAAATCATCCTAAGAGACTACTACAAGCAACTGTATGCCAGTAAAATGGACAACGTGAAAGAAATTGACAAATTCTTAGAAAGTTATAACCTTCCAAGACTGAACCAGGAAGAAACAGAAAATATGAACAGACCAATCACAAGTAATGAAATTGAAACTGTGATTTTAAATCTTCCAAGAAACAAAAATCTAGGACCAGATGGCTTCACAGATGAATTCTATCAAACATTTAAAGAAGAGTTAACACCCATCCTTCTCAAACTCTTCCAAAAAATTGCAGAGGAAGAAACACTCCCAAACTCATTCTATGAGGTCGCCATCACCCTGATACCAAAATCAGACAAAGATACTACTAAAAAAAGAAAATTACAGACCAATATCACTCATGAATATAGATGCAAAAATCCTCATCAAAATACTAGCAAACAGAATCCAACAACACATTAAAAGGATCATACACCATGATCAAGTGGGATTTATCCTAGGGATGCAAGGATTCTTCAATATACACAAATCAATCAATGTGATACACCATATTAACAAATTGAAGAATAAAAACCATATGATCATCTCAATAGATGCAGAAAAAGCTTTCAACAAAATTCAACACCCATTTATGATAAAAACTCTCCAGAAAATGAGCATAGAGGGAACCTACCTCAACATAATAAAGGCCATATATGACAAACCCACAGCAAACATCATTCTCAATGTTGATAAACTGAAAGCATTTCCTCTAAGATCAGGAACAAGACAAGGATGTCCACTCTCACCACTATTATTCAACATAGTTCTGGAAGTCCTAGCCATGGCAATCAGAGAAGAAAAAGAAATAAAAGGAATACAAATTGGAAAAGCAGCAGTAAAACTGTTCACTGTTTGCAGATGACATGATACTATACATAGAGAATCCTAAAGATGCCACCAGAAAACTACTAGAGCTAATCAATGAATTTGGTAAAGTAGCAGGATACAAAATTAACGCACAGAAATCTCTTGCATTCCAATACACAAATGATGAAAAATCTGAAAGAGAAATTAAGGAAACACTCCCATTCACCATTGCAACAAAAAGAATAAACACCTAGGGATAAACCTACCTATGGAGGCAAAAGCCTGTATGCAGAAAACTATAAGACACTGCTGAACGAAATTAAAGATGATACAAACAGATGGCAAGATATACCATGTTCTTGGATTGGAAGAATCAATATTGTGAAAATGACCATACTAACCAAAGCAATCTACAGATTCAATGCAATCTCTATTCAAATTACCAATGGCATTTTTTAAAGAACTAGAACGAAAAACTTCACAATTTGTATGGAGAAAAAAAGACTCCGAATAGCCAAAGCAGTCTGGAGGGAGAAAATGGAGCTAGAGGAATCAGACTCCCTGACTTCAGACTATACTACAAAGCAGTAATCCAGACAATATGGTACAGGCACAAAAAGAGAAATACAGATCAATGGAACGGATAGAAAGCCCAGAGATAAACCTACACACCTATGGTCAACTAATCTATGACAAAGGAGGCAAGGATATACAATGGAGAAAAGACAGTCTCTTCAGTAAGTGGTGCTGGGAGAATTGGACAGCTACATGTAAAAGAATGAAATTAGAACACTCCCTAACACCATACACAAAATTAAACTCAAAATGGACTAGAGACCTAAATTTAAGACTGGACCCTATAAAACTCTTAGAGGAAAACATAGGAAGATCACTCTTTGACATAAATCACAGCAAGATCTGTTTTGATCCAGCTCCTAGAGTAATGGAAATAAAAACAAAAATAAACAAATGGGACCTAATGAAACGTAAAATCTTTTGCACAGCAAAGGAAACCATAGACAAGACAAAAAGACAACCCCCAGAATGGGAGAAAATATTTGCAAATGAAGCAACTGACAAAGGTTTAATCTCCAAAATATATAAACAGCTCATGCAGCTCAATATTTAAAAAAAAACAAACCAATCAAAAAATGGGCAGAAGATCTAAATAGACATTTCTCCAAAGAAGACATACAGATGGCCAAGAAGCACATGAAAAGCTGCACAACACCACTAATTATTAGAGAAATGCAAATCAAAACTACAATGAGGTATCACCTCACACCAGTTAGAATGGGCATCATCAGAAAATCTACAAACAACAAATGCTGGAGAGGGTGCAGAGAAAAGGGAACCCTCTTGCACTGTTGGTGGGAATGTAAACTGATACAGCCACTATGGAGAACAGTGTGGAAGTTCCTTAAAAAACTAAAAATGGAATTACCGTATGACCTAGCAATCCCACTATTGGAAATATACCCAGAGAAAACCATAATTCAAAAAGGCACATGCACCCCAGTGTTCATTGCAGCACTGTTTACAATAGCCAGGTCATGGAAGCAACTTAAATGCCCACTGACAGACAAATGGATAAAGGAGAAGTGGTACATATATATAATGGAATATTACTCAGCCATAAAAAGGAACGAAATTGGGTCATTTGTAGAGACACGGATGGATCTAGAGACTGTCATAACAGAGTGAAGTAAGTCAGAAAGAGAAAAACAAATATCGTATACTAACGCATATATGTCGAACCTAGAAAAATTGTACAGATGAACTGGTTTGCAGGGCAGAAATAGAGACACAGTTGTAGAGAACAAACATATGGACACCAAGGGGGGAAAGTGGCAGGGGAGGGCGTGCAGTGGTGGGATGAACTGGGAGATTGGGATTGACATATATACACTAATATGTATAAAATGGATAACTAATAAGAACCTGCTGTATAAAAATACAAATAAAATAAAATTCAAAGATTCAAAAAAAATTTTATTTAATTAACTTATTTATTTGGCTGTGTCTGGTGTTAGTTGCGGCACATGGGATCTTCATTGCAGCATGCGAACGCTTAGTTGCAGCCTGTGGGATCTAGTTTCCTGACCAGGGATCGAACCCAGGCCCCCTGCATTGGGAGCAGAGTCTTAGCCACTGAACCACCAGGAAAGTCCCCAAAAGAGCAGATCTTAACAGTATCCAGATAGAAAAGATTCTGCCAATACCACTCCCATTACAATCTCATCCCTGACCTCTAGACACTCTAGATGCAAACGCTATCCTTCCTTTTGAGATAATATATTCCTTGCTTTCTTTTTTGTTTTCCACAGTTTTACCATCTGTATTATTTTCCTGGGGCTGTAACAAAGTACCAGAAACTAGGTGGCTTAAAACAATGGAAATTTATTCTCTCTCGTTTCTGGAGACTAGAATTCTGAAATCAAGCTATCAGCAGGTGCACGCTGAAGTCTCCAGGGGAGGGCCCTTCCTTGTCTCTTACAGCTTCTGGTAGCCCCAGGTGTTCCTTATCTTGAGGCAGCATAGCTCCAGTATCTGCTTCCTTCTTCACATAGCCATCTTCCCTGTGTCTGTCTTTTCCTCTTCTTATAAGGACACCAGTTATATTGGATAAGAGTCCACCCTGATGACCTAATCTTAACGTAATTACATCTGCTAAGACCCTATTTCCACATATGGTCACATTCACAGGTACTGAAGGTAAGGATTTCAACATATCTTTTTTGAAGACACAGTTCAACCCAAAACACTATCACAAACACTAAAGTCTAGTTTTGCCTGTTTTTGAACTTTAGATAAATGGAATCATAAGATTTGTATTCCTCTGCACTTGCTTTTCATCAATATTAGTTGTGTGATCCATTCACATAGTGGTGTAAGGTTGTAGTTTTGTTCATTTTCATTGTTTTATAATAGTATTCTGTTGTATCAACGTGCCACAGTTTGTTCACAAATTTTTGACGACTTTTGTGTTGTTTCTAGTTTCTTTGCTGTTATGAAAAATGTTGCTGTGAATATCCTGTACAACTATCTTAGTGCACATGTTAAAGAATTTCTTTAAAAGATATATATAAGAGAAAAACAGCTAAGACACAGCGTTTGTATATCTAACATCACTAATAATGCTAAACTACTTTTCAAAGCTTCCGAGACAATTCACATACCCATCAACCGTGTGTAGACTTTCATCTCTTGTCATGATTTTTTGTCATTTGAATTTCCCATTTTGTGAAGTGCAAGACTTTTTCCCATTAAAAAACTGTGCTTTATTTTTCTCCTACTGCTTTTTAGGAGTTGATTATATTTTCTGAATATAAATCCTTTATACAATGTTGAATGTAAGTGACGATAGTAGGCATATTTGTCTTGTTCCTGATCTCAAAGCGAAAGTTTTCAAGGGTTTTTATTATGCATAATGTTTGCAAAATATATGTTTGTTTATAAACCCCTTCATTAGTTAAAGAGATTCTCTTCTAGTTTTAATTTTGTCATGCCTGGATGTTGAATTTTATCAAGTCTTTTTCAGCATTTAGGTAGAAGATAATTTGCTATTTCTCTTTTAATCTGCTAATATGGTGAATTACATGAATTGATTTCTTAAATTAAAACAACCTTGTATTTTTGGAATCAACCCAATTTAGACATGATAAATTATCAATTTCTTATATTGATAGATTTAGTTTGCTAATATTTAGTTTAGGAATTTTGCATCTATCATGTTGTAGAATCTTGATGCTATTATTTTATATATCACTATAAAAGAACAAAAATACTGCCAATTAAACTATGACACAATACTTTTTTTCACTTAGATTTTAAAAAGTATTTATTGAAATACCTTTTTGGCTTATTAAAACATAGATTTATTATATGTCACTCTCGTACATACTTAGAAAGAGATGTAAGCAAGATAAATTAGTTAAGGTACTCCTAAAACATCTTCACAGCAGCTATCATAACTATATTATATTAAATCTAAAACTCCACGGTAGTCAGTGGAAACTCCATCCATTGCCTGGGATGAAGATATATCCCTTCAGAGCACGTTTGCTTTTGCTTCTGTCATGAGGAGCCTAGAATTGGTTTTTCTTGAACACTTAATGTACATTTTTTTAGAATTTTATTTTAGATTCTCTTTTGTTCCATCTGTGAATGCTGTGTATTTTTTTTCCTGACTCTAGCCTGAACTCTAGTGATTTTGGGGAGAGGTGGCATGGGTTGTAGATGGAATGGAGCTTTTTTTTTTTTTTTTTTTGTCTGAGCCATGAGTCTTGCGAGATCTAATTTCCCTGATCAGGGATCGAACCGCTGGCCCCCATGAGTGAAAGTGCCAAGTCCTAACCACTGGGCAGCCAGGGAATTCCCTGGAGTGGAGTATTTTAGATATGGGAACTCTTCATACCTTCAGAGAGTTGTAATCAGTACTGGGCACCTCTGCCTGTCTGGGCTAAGGGCTCTATACTTGTTGCTCTTGTCTGGGATGGGAGCCCTCTCTTGCGCCACATTAGATAAATAGGAGCAGGACAGTAAATATTAGACCTACTTGGCTGCGCTTTCTGTGAATTCCCAAATAATCACCTAGTTTTCCTCCAAATTTCCTCCAGTTCCCCAGGTCTGCTACTTCTGTCTTGAAGTGCCCCTTGAGCTGCTTCTGCATAGCTTTGTTTATTCATTTTGGACTGTGATCTCTCCTTCAATAACCTCCTCTGCTTCCCATATTTCAGAGATTTCATATGCTTTCTAAACCAACATAACCATTCTTTATTGTTATCGAAGGCTGTTGTGGATTTATTAATGTTATTTGTCTATTTCTGGAAATCTGGGGAGGGATGTAAGGCTAGAATATGCATTCATACTACAGCATATCTATTCTCAACTACCAGCATTTTAACAGTGGTTATGTCTGGGTAACTTAAAATTTATATTTGGTGTATTTTTAAACTTTTCTATAATGTCTAGACATTACTTTGCTTATATATATATTATATATATATATATATATATATTTTTTTTTTTTTTGCGGTACGCGGGCCTCTCATTGTTGTGGCCTCTCCCGTTGCGGAGCACAGGCTCTGGACGTGCAGGCTCAGGGGCCATGGCTCACGGGCCCAGCCGCTCCACGGCACGTGGGATCCTCCCAGACCGGGGCACGAACCCATGTCCCCTGCATCGGCAGGCAGACTGTCAACCACTGCGCCACCAGGGAAGCCCGCTTGTATATTTTTAACTACAAAAATAATTGACATATACTTGCACAAAATCAAAAGTGAAACTGTCTCCTTATCCCCACCTCCAGCCCCACTCCTCAGAGTTAACTACAATCTAGATCAGAATTTCACAGTTTTGGTACTACGGCACATGGGCCAGATAATTCTTTTTTGTGAGCCGTCCTGTCCATAGCGGGATGTTTAGCACCATCTGTTGTCTTTACCAAGAATGCTAATAACAACTCCAAGTTGTGACAACCAAAAATATCCTCAGACATTGCCAAATGTCCTCAGGAGGCAAGACCACCTATGGTTGAGAACTACTGATCTAGACATATTTCTATGAATTTACAAGCACACATACACATTTAAAAAAATAACTCGTTATATCAAAATAGTAAATGATAAAACCTGCTGGCCTATGAAACTCTAAGTAAATATGCTAAAATATGCTCTTTGAACACTAGCTTGATGCTAAGATTGTTGTATGAAAAAAAAAGATGTTCTGTGGTCAAATAAATCTGGACAATACTGAGTTAACAAAATTAAACTGTTCTTTCCTATGTGACTACTCTGAACCTTTAAGTTACTACTGTGCATTGTGAATCTCCAAGAGGGAGCTATAATCACACTGTTCCCCAAGTTTCCATGGCTGCACAATATTATCTTTACTTCATGGAACATTTCATGGGACTAATGTTCTGTAGAAACCCACTGGGAAACTCCACATTGATTCTCTGAGCATAAGAAAGTCCATGGCAGATTTTAAACAAATATAAAGCTGAAACAAAGAACTATTTTTATGTTCCCAGTATTTTCCCATCTCCCTACTCTATTTTAACCCTAAGGGAAATCAAACCATGAGGTAAACTGATTCAGTTCAGCAACTGAATCAAACAGAAGCAGATTGGCAAGCCCACTTGGCACACAGGAGGTATACGACTCTCACTACCCGGCCAGTTATTTATGAAATACTACTAGCTGTGCCAGAGAGAACAAAGGCTACCACTACCATTTCAGAACAGGCTTATCTCATGAGTGGCCATCACAGTTTAGAATTTTTTCCTCTGCTTAAGATTCCAGGTCACTATCTTATTTTTTGTCTCTCATTGGAATAGGTGGATAAAATTTTGACAGAATTACAATAGCACAGAAATTTTTTCTTAAATGTTCATTGGCTTTCTAACCATTTACTGGGGTCTTTAGATCCTAAAACAAAAATTCAGAGGAATGCAAATAAGCGAGGATCCTTTATAATATTTCCCTTAGCCTGATCAACACTGCTCATGTGTGGTGAATCTAAGGCATTTTCTTTCTTTTTTTTTTTTTTACATCTTTATTGGAGTATAATTGCTTTACAATGGTGTGTTAGTTTCTGCTTTATAACAAAGTGAATCAGTTATACATATACATGTGTTCCCATATCTCTTCCCTCTTACGTGTCCCTCCCTCCCACCCTCCCTATCCCACCCCTCTAGGTGGTCACAAAGCACTGAGCTGATCTCCCTGTGCTATGCAGCTGCTTCCCACTAGCTATCTATTTTACGTTTGGTAGTGTATATATGTCCATGCCTCTCTCTCACTTTGTCACAGCTTACCCTTCCCCCTCCCCATATCCTCAAGTCCATTCTCTAGGAGGTCTGTGTCTTTATTCCTGTCTTACCCCTAGGTTCTTCATGACATTCTTTTTTTCTTAGATTCCATATATATGTGTTAGCATACAGTATTTGTCTTTCTCTTTCTGACTTACTTCACTCTGTATGACAGACTCTAGGTCCATCATGTAAAAGTATGAGATTAGAACACTCCCTAACACCATACAAAAAAATAAGCTCAAAATGGATTAAAGACCTAAATGTAAGGCCAGAAACTATCAAACTCTTAGAGGAAAACATAGGCAGAACACTCTATGACATAAATCACAGCAAGATCTTTTTTGACCCACCTCCTAGAGAAATGGAAATAAAAACAAAAATAAACAAATGGGACCTAATTAAACTTCAAAGCTTTTGCACAGCAAAGGAAACCATAAACAAGACCAAAAGATAACCCTCAGAATGGGAGAAAATATTTGCAAATGAAGCAACTGACATAGGATTAATCTCCAAAATTTACAAGCAGCTCATGCAGCTCATGCAGCTCAATAACAAAAAAACAAACAACCCAATCCAAAAATGGGCAGAAGACCTAAATAGACATTTCTCCAAAGTAGATATACATTTGCCAACAAACACATGAAAAGATGCTCAACATCATTAATCAGTAGAGAAATGCAAATCAAAACTCCAATGAGATATCTCACACCAGTCAGAATGGCCATCGTTAAAAATCTAGAAACAATAAATGCTGGAGAGGGTGTGGAGAAAAGGGCACACTCTTGCACTGCTGATGGGAATGTGAATTGGTACAGCCACTATGGAGAACAGTACGGAGGTTCCTTAAAAAACTACAAATAGAACTACCATATGACCCAACAATCCCACTATTGAGCATATACCCTGAGAAAACCTTAATTCAAAAAGAGTCATGTGCCAAAATGTTCATTGCAGCTCTATTTACAATAGCCAGGAGATGGAAACAACCTAAGTGTCCATCATCGGATGAACGGATAAAGACGATGTGGCACATATATACAATGGAATATTACTCAGCCATAAAAAGAACCGAAATTGAGTTATTTGTAGTGAGGTAAGGCATTTTCTTTCTTGCTGTTTTAGTTGCCGTTAGATGAGACCTACCTTGGACTATAGGGTGTGGTGTAGGGGTGCATTGCAAAGAGACGTTGCTGATTCACATGAAGGCAGCCTGGGGTCAGTTAGGTGTTCTGTGGTCTAAAAGACAGCAGGGATATAAATGAGCCACATCCACGCCCTCCTGTCTTTTCCTCTCCTCATGAATGTAATGGGAAGGTGAAAGGCTGAAAAAGAAATGAAAGCTGAAGGTAGATGTAGAGGGTCATATTCATGGTATCACTGCACCATTTCCAAGCTGATTATTCAATATTCAGAATTTAGAGATAGAAAAAAATGAAAAAAAAATCACATTGACTGATTCAGTGGGACCAGAGCAGAAAAAGTGAAGCCTGTTCCATGTTTATCTAAACAGTCTTAATTTCCATTTTCAAAAGACAAGCATCATTATCAGAGAGGGCTGTGTCACACTATTTTTTCTTATCCATGTTGTCACCAGAGGGCACTAGTAAACGTTTATAAAAAGTAAAAACTCTAAAATTTACAGAGTGCAAAATTTTGGTTAAGTCCATTATCCACTCTATATTTTTTATTTTTCATCTATAAACAGAGATATTTACCACTACCACTATAAGATGGTCTCATAAATGAAAATATTTATAACTATCCTAAATGAAGGTCTCAATTTTTAAATCTAAAACTATGTTTTAAATTCAGATGGCTTTTTGGTATAATCAGTTATGACAGGTTTTAACAGTTATAGAGATCTTAGTTTAAAAAAAGAAATCTGGACTTTGAGAAGTTGTGGTGTTAACCTATTACTCCCAGGGTGCCATGTGCTTGGGGGTTTACCTTTTATTCCTTAGCTGTCAACCTGATGCTATGCTGTCAACCTGATGCTATGTCCTGATTTTGTGTGCATAATTCAAGAAGACTGTGTGAGTATTTGGGGAAAAGTGTAGGGTAGAGTGAGGTTGAGAGGGATGGGAATATTGAGAGGGACTATTTGAATCCTTAGAAAAAAGATTTCTTCACCATAAGAAGAGGGGAAAGGGACAGATAGAAGTGAAATTATGCAAGACATGCTTCAAAAGAGAAAACAAAAACAAACAAACAAAAAACAAACAAAAGAAAATACAAAAAACAAAAAGAGAATACACAGAGACTGAATACACATAGACATAATGCTGTTTTGTACGAAACTCGATTTAGTAAAAAATGTTTATTTTGGAATATTAAAGTATAGTTTGTTTAAACACTAATTACAGGTTTACTAATTAAATTACACATTACAGGTTTTTATTTATTTATTTATTGTTACAAATGAAGCAAGGAAAAACTTGAGAATTAAAGACTATCATTATTTTGGTAAAACAGAAGAAAGTAATTATGTGTTCAGGACCTGGTGTCAAGCAGATATAGAAGTGACTTGTTTTCCAAAAAGGAAGAGAATAGGAATAAAATGAAAAATAACTCAAATAAAATTTAAAATAAAATTTGTTGAATGTGAACTTGGTCTTAACAGTCTAGTTGCTGTAGGACTACACTTTGCAATTTCTCCTACTTCTAATGCTTCATTTTTATCATCACAATAAACATGAGAAAACTATAAGGGATTCCCTATGTTGAGGAAAGCTTCTCTACTTGTATTTCTCTCATAAAATAAAGCTGATATAAAAGAGGATAAAAGGCTATAATTTTTCAAACTTGTCATCATCTTTAGCGTTTTGTTTGGTAAAAATCCAGGCTAACTTCAACAGCTATACACGTCAAGATCTTTTCAACTGAAACTTGGAAACAAAAGCTAGATGTTGACTAACCCTGTTCAGGACTGACTCTGTCTTCGTGAGGGGCTAACTTTATGCATTCACAAGAAATCCAATAGAGCCAAGCTAGCAAAATGTTTTCTTTTTCTTTTTTTTTTTTTTGCGGTACACGGGCCTCTCACTGTTGTGGCCTCTCCCATTGCAGAGCAAAGGCTCCGGACGCGCAGGCTCAGCGGCCATGGCTCACTGGCCCAGCCTATCCGCGGCATGTGGGATCTTCCCAGACCGGGGCACGAACCCGTGTACCCTGCATTGGCAGGCGGACTCTCAGCCACTGCACCACCAGGGAAGCCCCCAAAATGTTTGCTTTTTTACTGAAGATTTGTGGGTGCAAAAAGGGGTCTCACACATAAAATTTCAGCATTTCTCCAGAAAAATCCCCATAAACCATCTCTTCTCTCAGGAAATCTCCTCCCAGCTTCTAGTCACCAGGTACCTCTTCTTTTCTGTCCCATTCCTTGCCCTGATCTGCTCCTAAGAAACTCTTAATTCTGCTACTTCTTCCCTGCCATTTTATTTTTCAGAGCAGCTTCTTTCTTTCCATGAAAAACGCCATATTCCCATGAAAACTGGGAGCCATATGAGGCTTAATTTAGCCAGAAGTAGGTTTTCAAAGCAGCATCTCAATAGAGTTGGTCCCGTTCTTTTTCTAATGTAATTTTCATTCCAGCTACTGAGAATTGTTGTTAAATAATAATACATGGTCATACAAATAAACAAAACGAAGAAAGTCCTTGTTCTTTCCTTGCGGAATAGTGGATGAGAAAGTGTAATTACTGAGGATTACTTACTATGGAGAGCATATACTCCTATTGCTCATGGAATATTTTCAAAGACCTAATTTTGACTCTAACACATTGTAGAGGACTGAGGGTCCTTAACTGCTAAAGTGCAGAAGAAAGTGTTCCTTCTAAAACATGCTACACTGGTAGGTTCTTAAGGATATTGATATCACAGTAGAGCTCAGTTTCAGACAAAAATAAATAAATAAATTTATTTTTTAAAAAAATGTATGGCTTAGTTAGGTCCTATGGGCAAAGACTTACAGGTCTGCAATCTATGTGTCACCTGGGCTGTGTTACTTTCTGGAAGTCAGGATTCTCTCCCAAGCCAAACTGTTGACAGAATTCTGTCTCAAATGGTTGTAGAATTAAGGTCATCATTTTCTTGCTGGTTATGAGCTTGGGGCTGTCTCAGCTCCTAAAGTCTACCTGAAGTTCCTCGACCCTGCCTCATTTTTGTGCTGATAAAAAATAATGAGACTCCTGGGTCAGAAATTAAGGACAGTTTATTACTCACAATAACAGCAATAGCCAGATTATCAATATTTGCATAGGTTTCCTGTGCCCCACTTCCCATAGGACCATGTGGAGAGGACTGTATAGATGGATACCCATGCAAGCAGTAGGTTGCGTTACAAGAAGGAACCCTGAGTTTAGGGAAACGAGATCTTTTATAACGAATAGTAAGTATACCTGCCCTTTGCTCTAAAGGGAGGTACTATCTCCATCTTCCAAGGCTGTTTGTTATATAAACACACCTGAAAAGACTGTTTGAAACAAAGGCAGTCAGTGCCTCTGTTCAAAAGACATGGAGAATTATATCTCAACAACAACCACTGTACAGTTTTCAAAATCAGGACATTAAAATTGATATAATACTATCACTTAATCTAAAAACCTAATAAAATTTCACCAGTTGGTCCACTAACGTCCTCTCTCTGCTACATGGTCACATGTTGCATTCACTTCTCATGTCCCCTTCCTCTCCTTTAATTTGGAACAGTTCATCATTCTTAGTCTTTCGTGTCCCAGACACTTTTGAAGAAAACGGGCTATTTTGTAGAAGGTCCTTTAATTTCGTTTTGTCTGATATTTCCTCACTGTTAAATTAATATTACACATTTTTGACAAGAATACCACAAAAGCGGTGTTGGCCCTTTTTAGTGCATCATAGTAGGAGGTGCTGATATCATTTCGTCCCACTGGCTGGTAATGCTAACACTGATCTCTTGGTTAAGGTGTTGTTTGCCAGCTTTTCTCTGCTGTAAATGTAAGATTTTCCCTTTGTAATTAATAAATCTCTTGTAGGGAGATATTTTGAGACTACATAAATCAGCTGTTTTTCATCTCAATTTTGCCCATGAATCTTAGCATACATTGATGATTCTTGCTGAAACAATTATTACTGTGGTATTTGCCAAATGGTAACTTTCTATTTCCATTTTCCTTTAGCATTTATTAGGTGGAATTCTACTAGAAGAAACAGTTTTTCCTTCTCCTCATTTATTTATTCATTCAACTATTTATATCAGCATGGACTTGATAATCATTTTATCTGGGGGATTCTAATCCATTACTGTCACTATTTTGTTACTAAAATTGTGGCAGATTTGGCCATTGGGAATCTCTTCAAGTTGTCTCTTCTGTCCTTCTGACATGTCCCCATCATTTTTTGAGCACTTCCTTACTTGTTGACAATTCCCACTGGTGGTAGGATGTCATTGACTCTGGACTTTCTCAGCAGACAAACCTAGGAACTATATGCACACACACACACACACACACACACACCCATATCTGTCTCTATATTAAAAATCATGAATTTATATTCCAATTCCATCCCAACTCCACAATGGTTATTCTAGTCTTTTGCCTTTCCTTACTTGTAACAAATTTTTTCCTTAAAAATGTCCTCATGCTTCTTTGCACAATTTCATTTTCTTACCCCAAGCTTCCACAGATCTGGTTCTCTCCCTATACTGTTATCTTTTCCACAATGTCATACAATTGGAATCTAGAGTACATAGTCTTTTTTTTTTTGCGGTACGTGGGCCTCTCACTGTTGGGGCCCCTCCCGTTGCGGAGCACGGGCTCCAGACGCACAGGCCCAGCAGCCATGGCTCACGGGCCCAGCCGCTCCGTGGCATGTGGGGTCCTCCCAGACCGGGTCACGAACCCGCGTCCCCTGCATTGGCAGGTGGACTCTCAACCACTGCGCCACCAGGGAAGCCCTAGAGTACATAGTCTTTTGTCTCTAACTTTTTCAGTTAATATCATACTTCTGAAATTTATACGTGTTACATGTATTAGTGTTTTTTCCTTTTTATTGGTGAGTAGTATGCCATTTTATGATGTACCACAGTTTGTTTTATTCATTTTCCAGTTGACAGACATTTAAAAACAATTTTTTTTACAGAAGCATAGTAGATTTACAATGTGTTAGTTTCAGGTACAGCAAAGTGATTCGGTCATATGTATTCTTTTTCACATTCTGTCTCATTATAGGTTATTACAAGATATTTTTTTTGATAATTTATCAGTCTTTATTGGATTTAAGCATGAATTAGTTAAATCACTATTAAATGCAAGTTGACCCCTTAGGAAGTCTTTGAAGTTTCTATTACAAGATATTGAATACAGTTCCCTATGCTATACAGTAGGTCCTTGTTGTTTACCTATTTTATATATAGTCGTGTGTATATGTTAATCCCAAACTCCTAATTTATTCCTTCCGTTCCCGTTGTTTAGTTTGTATTAGTTCTATTTTGTCACAACATCTAATATTTATACATTATTCCTTCTTTGTCCTCATTTTTTGTTTGTAATAATCTACAATCATGTTATACATCTACGCACACTTATTTTGGCTGATGTTTTCTTAGTTATTTTTTGGTTGGATGAAGCTCATTCGCTAGAACTATTCTGTCCAAAATAGAGTCACTAGCTGCATGTGAATATTGAGCACCTGAAATATGATTTCATGAGCTCTAGTAGTTTTCTGGTAGCATCTTTATGATTTCTATGTATAGTATCATGTCATCTGCAAGCAATGACAGTTTTACTTCTTCTTTTCCAGTTTGGATTCCTTTTATTTATTTTTCTTCTCTGATTGCCATAGCTAGGACTTCCAAAACTACATTGAATAAAAGTGGTGAGAGTGGACATCCTTACCTTGTTCCTGATCTTAGAGGAAATGCTTTCAGTTTTTCACCACTGAGAATGATGTTTGCTGTGGGTTTGTTGTATGTGGCCTTTATTATGTTGAGGTAGGTTCCCTCTATGTCCACTTTCTGAAGAGTTTTTATCATAAATTGGTGTTGAATTTTGTCAAAAGCTTTTTCTGCATCTACTGAGATGGTCATATGGTTTTGGGTTTTTTTTTTAACATCTTTATTGCAGTATAATGGCTTTACAATGTTGTGTTAGTTTCTGCTGTATAACAAAGTGAATCAGCTATACGTATACATATATTCCCATATCCCCTCCATCTTGCATCTCCCTCCCACCCTCCCTATCCCACCCCTCTAGGTGGTCACAAAGCACCGAGCTGATCTCCCTGTGCTATGCAGCTGCTTCCCACTAGCTATCTGTTTTACATTTGGTAGTGTATATAGATCATATGGTTTTTATTCTTCAGTTTGTTAATATGGTGTACCACATTGATTGATTTGCATATATTGAAGAAACCTTGCATCCCTGGGATAAATCCCACTTGATCATGGTGTATGATCCTCTTAATGTGCTGTTGGATTCTATTTGCTAGCATTTTGTTGAGGATGTTTGCATCTGTGTTCATCAGTAATACTGGCCTGTAATTTTCTTTTTTTGTAATATCTTTGTCTGGTTTTGGTATCAGGATGATGGTGGCCTTGTAGAATGAGCTTGGGAGTGTCCCTTCTTCTGCAATTTTTTGGAAGAGTTTCAGGATGATAGGTGTTAACTCTTCTCTAAATGTTTGATAGAATTTGCCTGTGAAGCCTCTTAGAGGAAAACATAGGTAGAACACTCTCTGACATAAATCGCAGCAAGATCTTTTTTGACCCACCTCCTAGAGTAATGAAAATAAAAACAAAAATAAACAAATGGGACCTAATTAAACTTAAAAGCTTTTGCACAGCAAAGGAAACCATAAACAAAACAAAAAAGACAACCCACAGAATGGCAGCAAATATTTGCAAACGAAGCAACTGACAAAGAATTAATCTCCAAAACATACAAACAGCTCATGCAGCTCAATATGAAAAAAACAAACAACCCAATCAAAAAATGGGTGGAAGATATAAATAGACATTTCTCCAAAGAAGACATACAGATAGCCAAAAAGCACATGAAAAGATGCCCAACATCATTAATTATTAGAGAAATGCAAATCAAAACTACAATGAGGTTTCACGTCACACCGGTCAGAATGGCCATCATCAAAAAGTCTACAAACAATACATGCTGGAGAGGGTGTGGAGAAAAGGGAACCCTCCTACACTGTTGGTGGGAATGTAAATTGGTATAGCCACTATGGAGAACAGTAGGGAGGTTCCTTAAAAAACTAAAAAAGATGACCCTGCAATCCCACTCCTGGGCATGTATCCAGAGAAAACCATAATTTGAAACTATACATGTACCCTAATGTTAATTGCAGCACTATTTACGATAGCTAAATGTCCATCGACAGATGAATGGAAAAAGAAGATGTGGTGTGTGTGTGTGTGTGTGTGTGTGTGTGTGTGTGTGTGTATAAAATGGAATATTATTCAGCCATAAAAAAGAATGAAATAATGTCATTTGCAGCAACATGGATGGACCTAGAGACTGTCATACTGAGTGAAATAAGTCAGACTGAGAAAGACAAATATCCTATGATATGGCTTATACGTGGAAACAAAAAAGATCGTACAAATGAATTTATTTACAAAACAGAAATAGAGTCACAGATGTAGAAAACAAACTTATGGTTACCTGGGGGGAAAGCGGGGGTGGAGTGAGGGATAAACTGAGAGACTGGGATTGACAAATACTCACTCACTAATAAGGACTTACTGTATAGCACAGGGAACTCTTCTCAATACTCTGTAATGACCTATATTGGAAAAGAATCTTAAAAAGACCAGATATATGTATATGTATAACTGATACCCTTTGCTGTACAGCAGAAACTAA
Source organism: Grampus griseus (assembly GCF_964374135.1). Classification (NCBI taxonomy): domain Eukaryota; kingdom Metazoa; phylum Chordata; class Mammalia; order Artiodactyla; family Delphinidae; genus Grampus; species Grampus griseus. The sequence continues at coordinate 57,866,543 of NC_138998.1, read as the reverse complement.
CACAACATTGTAAATCAACTATACTCTAATAAAAATCTAAAAAATTAAAAAAATATATGATTTGACCGAATTGAGATGTGGTATAAGTGTAACATACAGACTGGATTTCAAAGACTTAGTACATGAAAAAATGGAAAATATCTCATTAATAACTTTATATGGATTATATATTGAGATTTTAATGTTTTAGATATATTGTGTTAAATGATGTATATTATTAATTTCACCCTTTTTACTTTTAAAAAATTGGCTAAGACAAGATACCAAATATTTTTTGAAAAACAAAGTATCTAACTGTTTCATTGTGTGTAAAGAAACAAGAAGGGATGTAGGAGTCTAGGGAAAGGAAGAAAATCATTGATTCTTGGAATCCTAATACAAGGAGATGAAGATGAGTTAGATTTTTAATCATTTGCAAGTTGTTTGCTTCACATAATAGCATGTTGTGTGTGCTGATTATTAAGCTGTTGCCATTCAGCTTCAAACCCACCCTTCCTTCCTCTCTGAGATGCTAGGTCTGGGACTCTGCAGTTGTATTTCTGCTTTGTCGCACTTCTGCTCTTGTGGTATGCTCTGCCAATAGGGGGTGCTAGGGGAAGACAAAAAGCTAAAGGAGGAGAAAGGGACTAAATGCTTTTTGGTTTGCTTCCTGTTCCTGTTATTTGGTTCCAGTAGCAGTTGGTTTCTGAAGGAATACTTTGTCCTAGTTTGTAGGTTTTTTTAGAACCAGCCCTATCACAGCTTCTCAGAGATACCAGCATCTGCCACCCAGTGCCCCCTCCTCCCAGGTTTGAGTCCTAGCTCTATAGGCCCCTCCTCCAAACTTTCCAGTTTTAAGTAATTGGGTCCAGTTTTCCATTTACATTTATCGGAAGAAAGTCCAAAAAGTATTAGCTCTTTTAGAGGGCAAATTACTTAATGCAGTGGACAAGGTTACTTCTCTGCTGAACACTTCCTGGTGAATTATTTAAAAATAAAATTTGTATTATGATTACAAAAAGAATTTATATTCATGTTAAAATACTTTCAAGAAGTCTTGTGCCAATTTATACTTCCCTTTGCAATGTATGAGTGCCCATCTTGAGCTGGTGGCATTTTTAAAAGAATAATGCTGAGATTATGAGTAAAAAAGAAATACACATTTCTTTTTCTAAATACACATTTAGAAAATACATAAATTAAAAAAAAAAAAGAAAATACATAAATTGAAGAAGAAAATTAAAATTACCTCAAATCTTATTCCTTTTATACAAGCAGTATTAAATTTTAGTGTATTTTTTTCATATTCTTAAGGCTATTTTCACCTTACTTAAGAAAAACTGTCAAAATGATACATATTGTTTGAAATAAAAACAAAAATAAACAAATGGGACCTAATTAAACTTAAAAGTTTTTGCACAGCAAAGGAAACCAAAAACAAAATGAAAAGCAACCTATGGTCGGGGAGAAAATATTGTATTTGCAAACAGTGCTACCAACAAGGGATTAATTTCCAAAATATAGAAACAACTCACACAGCTTAATATAAAAAAACCAAACGACCCAATCAAACAATGGGCAGAAGACTGAAATAAATATTTCTCCAAAGAAGACATACAGGTGGCCAATAGGCACGTGAAAATATGCTCAACATCACTAATTATTACAGAAATGTAAATCAAAACTACAAAGAGGTACCACCTCACACTGGTCAGAATGCCCATCATTTAAAAAGTCTACAAATAACAAATGCTGGGGAGGGTGTGGAGAAAATGGAACCCTTCTACACTGTTAGTGGGAATGTAAATTGGTACAGTCACAGTATGGAGGTTCCTTAAAAAACTAAAATAGATTTACCATATGATCCAGCAATTCCACTCCTGGGCATATATCTGGAGAAAACTCTAATTTGAAAAGATATATGCATCTCTATGTTCATTGCAGTGCTGTCTATAATAGCCAAGACATGGGAACAACCTAAATGTTCATCAACAGATGAATGGATGAAGAATACAATGGAATATTACTCAGCCATAAAAATGAAATAATGCCATTTGCAGCAACATGGATGGACGTAAAGATTGTCATACTGAGTGAAATAGGTCAGACAAAGACAAATATCATATATCGCTTATATGTGGATTCTAAAAAAATTATACAGATGAACTTATTTACCTAATAGAAATAGACTCACAGATATAGAAGACAAACTTATGATTACCAAAGGAGATAGCAGGGGTGAAGGAGAGAGATAAATTAGGAGTTTGGGATTAACATATACACATTACTATATATAAAAAGATAAACAACAAGGACTTACCGTATAGCACAGGGAATTATATTCAATATCTTGTAATAACCTATAATGGAAAAGAATCTGAAAAAAGAACCTGTCTATCTATCTATCTATCTATCTATCTATCTATCTATCTATCTATCTGAATCACTTTGCTGTACACCTGAAACTAACACAACATTGTAAATTAACTATATTGCAATTTTTAAAAATGGTTTAAAAAATGATAGATATTGTTTGTAAAAAATTCTAACAATTTAAAAGTTAAAAGTAAAAGGTGGTTTACCTCTTTCCCTTTTTATTCTAATTCCAATTCCTGAATACTATCTTGCCTTTTAAATTAGCATTACAGTATATTTTTCATGTTATTATAAACTTTGGTATAAGTACCTAATATAGCATTATAGGAATATACACAAATTTAGTTACACACTCTCAGAGGGTTTGATTGTTTCCAATATTTCCATATTATAAGTTTTGTAGTGAACATCTTTGTATAAACTTTCTTTTTCTGAATTTAAATTTTTCCCTGAAGTGGAATCACTGAGTTAAAGGTTATTCATATTTTTTAAGGTTTTGACATCTAATGTAAAATTGCTTGTGAAAAACATTATTGTGAATTTGTACTTCTAAGAACAATAGAATTTCAGATATTGGAATTTTGAATACCATGATAACAGATTCTAAATAAGAGGCTTTCTATGTTATTGTAAAGCCACTCTACACAGGTGCCTTTTTAGTTACACTAATTTAATTGCATTGCCTGTGCAATCATATCCTCCATGATGAGACTGATTCCAAATAAAAGCTATTTCAATCTCTAAAAAAACATGCGTCTACTTTACCCCAGAGAAACAACACCTGCCAATTTTACATACTTGGGCTTTCTTATTGGACACTGTCGCAGTGGCAGTCAAGCTTTAGAGTACATAATAATCCCAGGGTTGGGGTTGGTGGCAGAAGTAGGGTGTCAGTATTCAGAATGTGAGCCTGAACTCTACAGACTCTGAGTCAGTAGGTCTGGGGTTGGGGCCCTGGAATCTGTTTTTTTTTTTTTTTTTTTTGCGGTACGCGGGCCTTTCACTGTTGTGGCCTCTCCCGTTGTGGAGCACAGGCTCCGGACGCGCAGCCTCAGCGGCCATGGCCCACGGGCCCAGCCGCCCCGCGGCATGCGGGATCCTCCCGGACCGGGGCACGAACCCGCGTCCCGTGCATCGGCAGGCGGACTCTCAACCACTGCGCCACCAGGGAAGCCCTGGAATCTGTATTTTTAACAAAGGATTCTGGCCATGGTTTCTTACTATACAAACTCTGTGGATTAAATCACTGATTCCTAATGTTTGTTTTGTGATGAACAGTGGTTGATTGTGATAAGTGAGCCATTAGGTAAAAATAAATGTGGTCCATGCAGGGTTAAACATATTAAACAAGTTCATATATATTTTTCAGAATTTTTAATGTGCTAAAGATGTTTTGTGGATTTCCAAGGAGGGCTTTTTTGGTAGAATATTCCAAATTTGTATAACTCACTGAATTCATTTAATTGTTTATTTTATTTAGTTTGTTTTGGGTAGGCCAACTATTAACATCTGGTGTTCCTAGGAACAAAGTCTGGCAATCCTGGATTACATGATTTTTCTATTATAGTGTTTCCCATTATCCCCTTAGTATCTTGAAAAATTTAGTGAACTTCCCAGGCACATGGGACTTCCCAGGCACTTTTTCTATAGTTTAGACAAAATAAAATCTTTATATTTTGTAAAACTAAATGATCAGGGCTGGACAAAATGACTTCCTAGCAAAAATGCATTAACATTTTTTTTATATTCAAATGCCTTTTCTGTTTATCCTCTTAATAAAAAGTATACAAACAAAACTTGTTTTGAAGCTCTCCATTTCCTATTAGAGCCCATTAACTAAAGTTAGATGTGATCTAGAAGAACTTCATATAATAGAAATAAAGCCCATGTGACCAAAAATTTAACACTCATCCAACAACTGCTTTAAAAGTGGCAGGGTCTTTATTGTTTAGAATTTCTGATGTTGGTTTTTTTTAAAAGGGTTATAAAAAAGGGTCCTTTGAAACACTCCTGTAGCAAATTATTTTGGCTGAATTATAAATCCTTAAAAGTGGGGTTTTATTATAATGGATAGAGTTAAAACAAACTCGAACAGTGTTTGTAGGCAGCACTCTATGATGAGGATTGAGTACATTGCTATATTATGACTGCAAGTGTATCTTTTCACTATTTCAGTGAAGCACTCCTAGTTTTTATACACAGTTTTATTGATCAAGTACTCTGTGAGTTTCCCTGTTTCTTTTCATCTGATTGTTTAACACATCTTCTGCATATGAAGCACCACAATCCAAGATGACCTTGTCACGTTTAAATTATTATTCCTAAATCATTCTTCTGCTAGAAATATTCTACATATTTTGTAGAAGTAAATAAGAGCTTCAGCTTAACATGTCAACAACTCTATAAAACGTTCTAGCCAACTTGGATGAGTCTTATCTTCTTAATAGCAGCATTTTAAATTTGGTTGGCTGATAAGAATAGGAAGGACAATGAAGGTTAACTAACTTTGTACTGGGGCTTTATAATTTGCAAAGCATTTAATACACTGATCAAATTAGAGAAAACTTGAAATAATTCTGTTTTTATCTTCATTTTGCAAAGGTGGAGAAACTGAGACTCAACTAAATGAAGCAACTCATCGAAAGCATCTTATTGAGGAAATGATGCCGCTAGAACTCAGAGAAAGGTAATTTGATGTGAGAACCCGTATTCTTACTGCCACATAAAGTTTCATTTCTCCAAGTCACCTTCCACTCAGAGAGTATAAACTTCAAGAGAACTTGGTTGTTTAAATCCACACTCACCTTACAGATCACCAAGGAATCCACCAACTTTCCAGTTACAAACACTTTCCATGTAATTTCATAAAGGCAGTGGGATGTAGGGTTACAAAGACGTGGTTTGAGTACTGGCTGCATCCACTTACTAGTCATGTAACCTTGAGAATGTTACCTTCCATGAGCCTGAATCCTATTTGTAAAAATGGGGAGAGTAGCACTTACTCCGGGGGGCTGTTATGAATTAAATTAATGCTATGAAGGTTATGAAAATATTTACAGATATACCCGGCATAATACCAAGAATACCAGTAACTTCTCAAGAAGTGGAATGGTAGCTATTTTTCACCTCATTTGCAGAAATGGACGATGTTGAATTTTACCTAGCCCTCTGATCCTGGAAAACAGTGAAGATTAATACATCCCCCCATACTTTGTGTTCTGAAAAATGACTTAGTAAGACTCACAGATGCCTCCCTTGTTTAAATGTAACAAAGCCAGACACAGACCCTCAAAATTCCTTTTCTTTGCCTCATAGATGATCAAACTGCTTGTTCTCACTGATCAGCTGGAACAATAACACTTGTTAACCAAAGTTTGGTTTGGTTTTGGTTTGTTAACCAAATTTCTCTCTATCCTCCAGGACCCTGAACTTGGACCCACTCTCATCCTGAACCACAATACAACCTTTCCTAAGGGAGGGAGAATTGGGAGGGGAGTAGAGAGGCAATGAGCTCTCTGGTGTCTTATTATAAGAACACTAATCCTATTGGATCAGGGCCCCACTCTATGACCTCATTTAATATTAATTACTTCCTTACTCCAAATTCAGCCACACTGGGAATTAGGGCTTCAACATATGTATTTTGTGGGGGAACACATAAATTCAGTCCACAGCACACATACTTGCTATAAAAATTTAAATAATATACGTGATTGTATAAAATACTGAAAGTGGTCTCCTTTCCCTTTCTACTTCCACTCCAGAGACAACCACTGCTCTAGTCTTTTTCTTATGCTCATACCAACATATATGAAAGGAGGGTACATACACACGCATAAATACACATAACCACATATGTGTAGTATATTTTTTGGTTTTAATGGAATCATAAATTCCATATTGTTCTGCATTTTGCTTTTTCAGTTTATGATACATCCCAGACAGCTTTCCAACTCAGTTCATATGGATCTATTTTATTATTTTATTTTATTTTATTTTTTTTAAATTTTATTGGAGTATAGTTGATGTACAATGTCATGTTAGTTTCAGGTGTACAGCAAAGTGAAACAGTTATACATATATCCACTTTTTTTTTTTTAGATTCTTTTCCCATATAGGCCATTACACAGTATTGAGTAGAGTTTCATGTGCTATACAGCAGGTTCTTATTAGTTATCTATTTTATATATAGTAGTGTGTATATGTCAGTCCCAATCTCCCAATTTATCCCTCCCCTGACTTAACCCCTGGTAACTATAAGTTTGTTTTCTACATCTGTGACTCTACTTCTGTTTTGTAATAAGTCCATTTGTACTCGTTTTTTAGATTCCACATATAAGTGATATAATATGATATTTGTATTTCTGTGTCTGACTTACTTCACTCAGTATGACAATCACTAGGTCCATCTATGTTGTTGCAAATGGCATTATTTCATTCTTTTTTAATGGCTGAGTAATATTCCATTGTACATATGTAGCACATCTTCTTTATCCATTCACCTATTGATAGACATTTAGGTTGCTTCCATGTCTTGGCTACTGTAAACAGTGCTGCAATGAACATTGGGGTGCAGGTACCCTTTTGAACCATGTTTTTCTCTGGATATATGCCCACTAGTGGGATTGCTGGGTCATATGTTAGTTCTATTTTTAGTTTTTTAAGGAACCTTCATAGTGTTCTCCATAGTGGCTGTACCAATTTACATTCCCATCAACAGTGTAGGGGGGTTCCCTTCTCTCCACACCCTCTCCAGCATTTATTGTTTTGTAGACTTTTTTTTTTTTTTGCGGTATGCGGGCCTCTCACTGCTGTGGCCTCTCCCGTTGCGGAGCATGGCTCCGGACGCACAGGCCCAGTGGCCATGGTTCACAGGCCCAGCCGCTCCGCAGCATGTGGGATCTTCCCAGAGCAGGGCACGAACCCGTGTCCCCTACATTGGCAGGCGGACTCTCAACCACTGCGCCACCAGGGAAGCCCTGTTTTGTAGACTTTTTGATGATGGCCAATGGACTGGTGTGAGATGATACCTCATTGTTTTGATTTGCATTTTTCTAATAATTAGTGATGTTGAGCATCTTTTCATGTATTTTTTGGCCATCTATATGTCTTCTTTGGAGAAATGTCTATTTAAATCTTCTGCCCAGGGACTTCCCTGGTGGCAGAGTGGTTAAGAATCTGCATGCCAATGCAGGGAACATGGGTTTGAGCCCTGGTCCAGAAAGATCCCACATGCCATGGAGCAACTAAGCCCGTGAGCTACAACTACTGAGCCTGCACCTAGAGCCTGTGCTCCTAAACAAAAGAAGCCATCGCAATGAGAAGCCAGTGCGCTACAACGAAGAGTAGCCCCTGCTTGCTGCAACTAGAGAAAGCCCCTGTGCAGCAACGAAGACCCAGTGCAGCCAATAAATAAATAAATAAAAATTTTAAAAAATCTGCTCATTTTTTGATTGGGTTATTTGTTTTTTTGATATTGAGCTGCATGAGCTGTTTGTATATTTTGGCAACTTGATAAAGTTGCTGATCATTTTTTGTTAATTTCTATGTACAGTCTTGTAGCAATGTGTTGGAAAGTACTGCTCTGTATCTCTGATGCAAAAAGGACAACTATTTCAACTATTCTGTAAGTTATTTAGTTTAGCTGTAAAAAAATAACCAAAATAACATTTAATTTCATCATCCTCGCCATTATCACTTTATTTACGTAAAGCAGTAGGTTCTTTTTGGAGACATTGTGTGTCAAGGAGAATGTACATGGGATTTTACATTTGATAGACTTGGGTTTTAAACCAGTCGACCAGTGTGACATGAAAAGGTTAACTTTGCTTCTCTTGACTCAGTTTCCTCAGCTACTAAAGGGAGACTTGTGAAAATTAGAGATTAAGGGAGTGAAGAGCCCACGTGTTGCATTCACGTGCAACAAGATAGACTATTTCTCACCTTATGTGCCAATGATGAGTGGAATCTACAATCTGTGTAATGTCCTTCTGGCTCTCCTTTGAATGTGTGTGAAATACATAGGAAATAAAATTGGAGTTCTCTCTCTGTAACCAGTTTACACAACAGTTAAGCCAGCCCTGTGTCATTTCTCCTTTATATTGTTTTTATTCTGTGCATACTTACCTTTTTCTGTTATGCAAGCATTTAAAAGTTATTTTGAGTAGAGGAATATTGCTAACACCAGGCTGTTTTTCAAGAAAAGGTCAGGACAGATCTTATGGATCTGGTTAATTCCTCTGTCCCGTTGGAAAGAATCTGAGGTCTCTGCCCTGCCCATGGGCAGTTCTTTGCAGTAGAAGCAGTTAGGTCCCAAGCTCCAGCCCAGCCAGGTCTGCTCCCATACTCTAACTCAGGTAACGGCCTGCAGAAGGCCTGGTTCTGTCGGGAAGCCTTTAACAGGGGGAGGGAGATGGCTTTCTGAGAGCTTTCTTCAGAGCACTAGAAAATGACCTGGCTGCAGGCTGTTCACAATTGTATCCCTGCCAAATCCTGGGAGCATAGAGAGTCTCCAGTTCTTCACTTTAGTTTTGGAGACAAACTCCTCCCTTTCTGCTCTTAGAGAAAAAAGTAAAGTATAGACATTGCAAGTTGTTAATACAAAGCCAAAGTGTAAAAAAACAAACAAACTCAAACTATAAAGTCTTTCATATTTGTCCCCTTCCCCACAGTTAAAATAACCAATGTACACAGCTTGATACACATAAAAATATAAATATAGATCCTTAACCCTATATATAGGGTTATACACACATGTACAAACACTGTGTGTGTGTTTATATACACACATCCACACACACACATACAACCCCTTAACCCTATCTGGTTGTGTGTGTAAATGTTTTTTTTTTTTTGCTAGAAGTGGTATCATATTATCATATTGTACATGTATAAGATAGTGTAACTGACGCTAGGGTGGCAGAACATAAAATTATAGACAGATTTGGCTTTCATTACTTTAGAAAAGTAATTCTGCACTTTTAAACCTCCTCCCCTTACCCTGTACTCCCTTGGAAAGCCTCACTAAGATTTTTCTTCTCAGATTTGCCAATATGCTCATCCATGACTAAGTTTAGCTTAGGGTAGAGTTTGTGCAGGAAAACTCTCATACTTGCCTGTTATTACAGTAGTCCTCCCTTGTCCATGGTTTTGCTTTCTGCAGTTCCAGTTCCTCAAGGTCCCCGTGTTCTGAAATATTAAATGGAAAATTCCAGAAACAAACAATTCATAAGTTTTTAAATCACGAGTCACTCTTAGTAGCATGGTGAAATCTTGCACCATCCCACACTGTCCTGCCAGGGGTCCCCAATCATCGGCATTGTCTGTTCCTAACATTCAACCATCATCAAGCTCGATGTTCCAGGATCACCCAAAGCAGATGATCCTTCTTCTGACATAGAGTTAGAAGGTCAAATGAAGCCTAACACTAAGTCAAAATGCCTGTCATTCACCTCACTTTATCTCCTCAGGTAGGCATTTTTATCATCTCACACCATCACAAGGAGAAGGGTGGTTATAGGACAATAATATTTTGAAGGAGAGAGAGAGATCACATTCACATAACTTTTATTACAGTATATTGTTTTAATTGTCCTATTTTATTAATAGTTGTTGTTAATCTCTTACTGTGCCTAAGTTATAAATTAAACTTTATCATAGGTATGTATGTATAGGAAAAAACATAGTATATATATGTAGGGTTTGGTACTATCTGAGGTTTCAGGTATCCACTGGGGGTCTTGGAGCATAACTTCCTTGGATAAGGAGGGACTATTGTATACTTGTCATTTCTTTTTTTAACTTCCTCCTCTCCTTTGAAGACTAATAGACGGAAGGGAAGCTTTTTTTAAGAAAAAATAATTTAAGTATTTGCATTGAAAGTCTTTATCCTAGTCTGTTGGTTTTGTGTCTAGTCACACAACCCAGGGCTCAAGGTGAGAGACATAGTCTTTGTCACAGAATTCACTGAATTCTGTCCCCCACAGCCAGGCATCGTAATAATTGCATTAAAACTATCCCTAAAACAAGTTACTCATGCCACAATTTAAGGTTTATGTTCTCTTGTTCCCTGAGATACACAGAGCAGTTATTTGCGCTCACCATTTTGATTAAGCCAATAATTGGAAAATAGTCACATCCAAATGGGCTTTAGGATCTTGAATGGTACTTGGGAGCTAACAAATATTTCTCCTCTAGGAAGCAGGTAGTTGGGAAAAACACAACAGGAAGCTTTAGGATGTTTTGCCCAGCAGCCATCTTGTATCTTCCAGGATTAGTTGCAGAAGAGGACTGGCAGCGAGCACTATAGTTCTACAAAGTGGAACAAATAGGGATTCTGGCACTCTGCCACGTTGTTTGGCCTCAGAGCAACTTGGCAGGCAAATATATTGTTAAGTTCTGATTTACTGCCTATTTCCAGGTTGACTCTTTATAAAGATCTGTCTTTCCCAACTAGCCTTAAGTCCCAGAGGAGAGAGTTACTGGCAGATAGGAGTATGGTGTTTTGGACAACCAATGGTTCCTCCCCTCAGCTAGTTGCTACCTATCAAGAGGACAATTGATCTTTCTCTCTTCACAGTTCATTCAGCCACTATCCCTGTAGCCCAAATGAGTTGAGAGGATGAAAACAAAGCCACAAGTTGATAATCATTTTTGCACCTGAATTAGAGGTTCTAAAGAAGTCACAATGAACCGGATATGTCATGTTTAATAAGCACCATAATGTTCCTTTAGTAAGTTGTGTTTTAAAGGCCTCATTTCTTTTCTTTTAATTATTATTTTACACTGGAGTATAGTTGATTAACAATGTTGTTTTAGTTTCAGGTGTACAGCAAAGTGAATCACTGATACATATACATGTGTCTATTCTTTTTCAAATTCTTTTCCCATTTAGGTTATTACAGAGTACTGAGCAGAGTTCCCTGTTCTATATGGTAGGTCCTTGTTGGTTATCTATTTTAAACATAGCAGTGTGTACATGTCAATCCCAAATTCCTAATCTATCCCTCTCCCCACCCTTCCCCAGGTAACAATAAGTTCGTTCTCTAAGTCTGTGAGTCTGTTTCTGTTTTGTAAATAAGTTCATTTGTATCATTTTTTTTAGATTCTGCATATAAGTGATATCATATGATATTTGTCTTACTTCACTTAGTATGGTAATCTCCAGGTCCATCCATGTTACTGCAAATGGCATTATTTCATTCTTTTTAATGGCTGAGTAATATTCCATTGTATATATGTAGCACGTCTTTATCCATTCATCTGTCAATGGACGTTTAGGTTGCTTCCATGTCTTGGGTATTGTAAACAGAACTGCAATGAACATTGGGGTGCATATATCCTTTCGAACCATGTTTTTCTCCAGATATATGCCCAGGAGTGGGATTGCTGGATCATATGGTAGCTCTATTTTTAGTTTTTTAAGGAACCTCCATACTGTCCTCCATAATGGCTGCACCAATTTACATTCCCATCAACGGTGTAGAAGGATTTCCTTTTCTCCCCACCCTCTGCAGACTTTTGATGATGTCATTCTGACTAGTGTGAGGTGATATCTCATTGTAGTTTTGATTTGCACTTGTCTAAATAATTAGCGATGATGAACATCTTTTCATGTGCCTCTTGGTAAAGGCCTCTTAATTCTTACTGAAGACAATATTTAAGCTATTGTTACTTGTTTCTGTGTTTTATAGGCTCCATGAGAGCAGAAATTTTTTATGCACTCCTATATCCCCATTACCTGGCACGCAGAGGCCCTCAATAAATACTTGTGGAATGTCAACTGATATTGTTGCTTTAAAGCTTTCAAGAGTCTCAGTCATAAGAAAGAGAATTTAATGGTATGTGTAGTAACTGCTAGGTTTTTTTTGAAAATCACCAACAAGCATCCTTAGTTCAAATATCCTGAAGGTAAGAAACATGTTCCCAAAGCATCAGGAAAAGAGCTCTCCATGAGTCTTCAGTGAAGGTTGCTGAGTACAGACTTCTTTCTAGGGACACTTAGTTGAGGGACCATTCAAACTCTTAACACTCTCCTGAGATGGCCAACAAGAACGTAAATTAGAACCACTTGTTCATGTGGAACCATAGATCACAAACTTTGGTTTTATCCATTTTCTTGAATTGGTATCAAAAGAAATCATCGCCTACTATTCACTTGCACTGCAGTCAAAGCACCACACATATGAAGTTAGCATTCACTGTGACTGCCTCTGTGTGTTACATGGTACAAGTTCTGCTTTGTACCAGGAAAGTCTTTTAAATGTCTGTCTGTGCCATTGTGACATCTTTGTGACAAGATGCAAGAGGTTAGGGCAAAATAAGAACGGAATAGGAGCTATTGTTGTCTTAGGAAACATCACATATCAAGTGTTGGTTAAATGAAAACTATAGTAAGAAAAGTTAAAGAATGCAATTAACCTAGTAAAATTCAGCTCAAAAATGGAATGGATGAATAAGTGAGTAAAAGGACAAATAAATGGTTAATATAAAAATTCATGTGTCTGGTACAATTACTAGATCTCAGGAATCCTGTTCCTGTTCTTATCTCTGTGTTGGCAGTACATGTAAACTACATGTTCACATGTTTTAAAATGCTGTATGCTGTTTGCCTATATCACATAGGAATAACAGCCCACATTTCATAGATTTCATTTTAAAACTACTGAGGAAAATTTGATTTGCAAAGATTGTTTTCCCCCAATTCGTTTATTTATTTGTTCTCTTTTCTTTTGGTCAGTTATTCCTTTATCCCATTGCCATAAGAAGTGCTAGGCTTTGGAAATACACTGGGGAGGAAAGTGTAGTCTTTGGCCTGAAGATGCAGTAGGGACTTTGCTACAAAGACTTTTATTAAAATATTGCCTGAATCATGAGAGATTTGGAAATTCTGATGTCAAAGTCCGAGTTAATTGCTAGAAAGGGAAAACTTTGTGTTGTCCTGTTTAGTAGGTTCCCACTTCACTGAGGCCACTGAAGCTGATGTATTAAAAAACTCAGACCAGAGAACTGAATGGATTCTGGTCCTCCCAGGGTGTTTCTGATAAGGCAACACATCCAAGAGCACCTAGGTCAGTAAATGCCCATTTCCTTCTTTTTCCTTCAATAATTGCTTGACTCATCTAAATATGATCTGTGGTTACTTCAGAAATTACCATTTTTCCACCATTAAAAACTGAAACATATTTTAGAAAGCAAATTTAACCTACTTTTGAGAAATATCATAATTGCTTTAGGAGTCAACACATAATTGACTTTACGTGTTTCTTTTCCTTGGTGCAATGCTTTTAATTTCCCATGTTTGTTTTAAATCAAAATAAAAACTGAAATCAGAGGGGAATTCATCATAACATGCCTTAATCATAGGAAAAGGTGAAAACATACAGGAGATATGAGAAAAATTATATTGCAAGGCAGGAAAGAAACAATAATATCCAAATGGACACTGAATGTGGAGCCCTTCAATACTTATTGCATGCAAACCTTACTCCTTACTCTTCATTGCTAAAGGTACTTACTTTAGTTGCCCAAATGAGAAGGATTTGTTGTGTACAAATTTCAGGAGATGGTTAATTTCAATAACATTTTAAAATATACATTTTTACATATATGCATTTATGCATATTCATTTAAAATTACTCTTTTTCCTGTAGGAATGACTCTTGTTTTAAACTATACTGCTGAGTAGCTATGTTCCTATGTAATGAAGCACCACTGGAGAGAACAGTCACTTGTGGCAGGTAGCAAAGAAATTTCAATAAAGTAAACTCTTAGTATTATCAAAATTATACATTTGGGGTTGTTAGCATGGCCTAGAAAAAGATGAGGACAGGCTCATCTCATTAAAAGAGAAGAAATAGTGGAATTAGCTTGAATCTAATTACAAGCCACACTATCTAATGTAAAAACATGACTGTTTTTTCACTCCCATTCATTTTGACTAGTAATTAGTTTTGGCCTCTAAAATGCCACCCTTTAATCATCCAAACACAGATGTGATTTGCCGTGCAATTTAATCTTGCTTTAATGAAGAACTAATGGACGCATCGCAAATTACTTTCCCTGTTGGAGAAAAATTCTATTTCCTGCTTTTCAAAAGATCAAGAGTATCTTGTGATAATAGCCCAAGCGGCCCTGGCAGCCTCACCGCACAGAGCAAACAAGCTCTTTTACTCAACTCCCAATTCAATGGAGAAAAAGAGGCTACAATTAGCAACAAAGCAGGGGAAACGCAGCATTACAGCCGAATCGCTTTCTGTAGCTCAACCCCCAGCAACCACTGGCTTGTTAGAGCCAGGTCTAAAGTGTCAGGCACGAACAATGCGCTGTGATAAATTACTCTCTTCAAACAGCTGCACTGCTAATTTTCAATTATACACACAAATGGCTCTCAGATTGGAAGAAAATGGAGTGCATGGGGAGAACAGTAGTAGATTTCTATGTTTGTTTGGTAGTGGGTATGGAGGCGGGAGAATGACATCTTGAAAAGAAAGCCATAGTGAGGAGTCGGTGTTTGAACTTCAGAAGATGAGCCATCCGGAATTTTAGGGAGACCTGTGGTTTCCCCGTATCGCTCTGGGCTCTAAAAGGCGTGAAATTTCGAGTTACTTTCCTTCTTGGGTTTGCTTTTTGTTTGTTTGTTTGTTTTGACCCCGTTACCCACTTTATACTGAACAGTCGCTACTGACCTGGCTACTCTGCCTTGGGAAGTCCATTAAGAATCACAAAGGCTCGGTTCCCTGGGTACCCCTGCCATCGTTGTACCAAATCCCCACAGACGCTTCCGTCTCCTTTCTTCCTTCCTTAGTTTCCCACCGACCTAACTGTACTTCACCCCTTACTGGTTCATTCGCTCCCATCCGCTGCTATTCCTCAGAGAAGGAGTCCCATGCTTTATGCATATTCTCTGAAGTGATAATTCCCCCACCCGCATAAAAAACATTATCCCTCTTAGAGGAGAGAAAAATTTTAGGAATTTCAGGGGGTTTTTGTTTGTTTTTTTCCTGAACAAGATTTTGCCTTCAGGGATACTGAAATTTGGTCATGCATATTAAAATTTCTCTCTCAAATGAAAACAGGTGTCATGAAATATTCCTTATTTGGTTTTTGGTGCAGAGGTAGAGTGTAAATTAACACACATGATTATTCTGTTTTCTTTACCTGTGTGTTTTCCCTGTGTCCTAAGTGTCAGCCTGTTTTTCAGTTGATTCTGAAATTATAGTTTGGGGAGGTACATTCTGCTGGACCAAATTCTACTCTTTCAGGAAGGATTCCAGGTGAACCTGTGCCCAATTCCGCCCCACCCCAGACCATTAGCACCTTTGTGGACGGTATGTCCCCCGCCCCCTCCTATTTTTCAACTGTGGCTATTTCCCAAGAACCAAAGGCAAGATTGGCTTTTTTATAGAGGCACTAGCTAAAGCTCTGAATGATGACATGAATTTACATTCTTATAGAAAACATGAAGCCAGTTCCTGTTGAACCTGTTTCTGTCTTATTCCACGCAGGAGGATACAGCCACAAGTGTGGGACACAGGGTTCTTCCTTTAGCTCACTTTCTTGGAAATCGGTTTGCGATCACGGGAGCGGCTCTTTTATCTTGCAGCAGGGATGGTGTGGTTGTTACTGTATTTTTCTTCTTGAAGACGCCACAAATCTCCTGCCACTATTAGCCTCTGCTCATTGTGTTCGATGACAAGGATGCACTCACCTTTGGTGGAGCGGTCTGGATAGACAGGCCCCTATTTTACTGTGCTGATTCAACCCAGGGCTTCTTTTGACTTTCCACAGCCCGAAAGAAGACAAACGAATGGGTCTCATCTGCTTAAGGGCCACACATTAACATGACACAATCATTTGGCCAGAAGAAGATAATGGCCATTAAAATGTTCTGATTTCTAACCATTTTCTAGAAGATTGAATGTAATGTAAATTAATGTTCAAAAAAGGAGCTTCCAAAATGGAATTTGTTTTAAAAAGAGCAACCGTTTTCTAAGGATAGGGTAAACTCTTTTAGAGTAGTCTTCCTCAGCAAGGAAAAGCTGTGAGCATTATATATTTGAATTAGGAATATTACCATTCAGAAAAGACTATGTGGAAAATTTTAAATGCCCGTCCATTAGAAGTTACTTTTCTTGATGCAGTCGGGGAAGGCTACTGGGAGGTGGGGGATGGATGTGATAGTAAGTGGAAATGCAGTACTTTTTTTTTTTTTTTTTTTTTTTGCTGAAGTGGGATTTTACTCCTTCTACTTTATAATCGTTACAGAAATTTAAACCTCAAACCATTTCAGCCCAAGCTTATACTAAGCTTGTTAGTGGTTTCTGATGCTGTGGACGATAATGCTGCAGCATTACCATAAATCAGCAGAATTAACTATGATCTTCAGAAGCATGCTTGAAAGTGGGTGACAGAAGTCTGCAATTTGGTGCTCTGAATATTATGATAACATTCTATATTAAATGTTCATAATCTACTTAAAGCGGAGCTTCAAGTACATTTTGTATTTGTGCTTTGCCCAATATTAAAAACCAGTAACCATTATGATGATCCATGTGAGGCTTCATTATTTGAAAATGCAAAATGTAAAAATACGTGGTCATTTATGTACCAATGGACCTTTCTGATAATTTTTAAAAGTGTTGGTTTGTTTTTCATTCATATGTAGTTATTGCTTTGTCCATTTAAGAATCGGCTTAAATTTGTATTTTTATCATATTACCATTAACAAGGAAAATGATGATTAGATTCAAATACATTTCAAATACTACATTGTAAACTTATAAAAGATGTATTATTCACTCTACCTTTTACATCAGATGTCAGTTTTCATATAATCTTATGCCTCAAAATGATCCATATTAGACACTGAGTCCCAGAAAGTAACTCTCGACTTTGAAGTAAACAGTAATTAATGTCAATAACATGTTTTTTTGCACAACGCCCCCAAGACCTATATTCTCTGACTTGGTCCCAGAATGACCTCTTTATGAGCGAACTGAGGTTTATTTCTTTATTGCCCCTGTTATTCTACGCTAAATTGCACATATACCAAAGCATGTTGATCAATGCTCTAGGGGTGGGAAGAAAATATTGAGGCAAGTCATTCTTAGTAAATGGATAGAAAGTGAATTTTTTTACAATGTTGAAAAAATACACTTGTTCATTTCTTGAACTGAAACCACCACCTAGCCATTTAAGCTTACCTCTAAATAGCACCTCCAATAACGGTTATAGCACAATTAATGGGTTAATTTAGCAGGCAAGCAAGTTGGACACTGAGGACTTTTAATATGTAATTTATTGGCCTAACATGAGGATCAAGTAAATGATGCAAAATGTAAATACAACTTTATTTCCGCAGTGACTTTTGTGTAAATGTAAGGAAGTTAGAATTTTGACACTATTTTTCATTCACAATGGTTATATAGAAAAGAAAAGCTCATCTAAACCAGATCCTCAATGGGATTAAGTATGATCTATTTCAAATGGATCATCTTATAAAAACCTCATAAACTTCTAACACTCAAATGCTCTCAAAGGAGCTTTGCCTTTCAGGTCTTGACTGGGGGTGCAAGAGGAATGAGTCCTTAAGATTCCACAGTGTACAGTGCTTTCTTAAGCTCACCCTTGTTTCCCTCCACAGCAGTGAACAATTGCCAGCAGCCCTCCCTCTCAATGTCTTTGTGCCCATATTCATCCATAAAAAGAACAGGACGAGAAAAAGACCCACAAAAGCACTTTGAAAAGAGAAAACTGCTACATGCATGCAAAAGATACAATAGAATAACAATCACAATTTTTGGGGTACCTACTAAGTGCTGCAATGTTTAAATACTTTACATACATTATTTCTAATCCTTACAAACCGCAGACAAGGTAGGCATTTTAATCTTTATTTTATAGATGAGGAAATTGAGTTTCCCCAGAAGTTAAGTAACTTACCATGATCTATGATTTGAATTAAAATGTCTGAGTCTAAAGCCCATAATTTAAATCACTGAACTATGCTGGCTCTAATTATTTAAATATCTCTATTTATATAATCATCATTATTTTAAAAATGTGTATTAAAATGAATGTTCCAAATTACGTGGACCGTATGTTATGTTATGAATTATGAAAACCAGGATTTTTAATCAATTCCCTGCCTTTCCAAAGGAATAAGATTTGAGAGATATTTATCTCTTGACCATATTAATTGGGAAAAGAGGGAAAGATGCAGAGGGCTGGAGTTCTCAAAATCACTCAGAGACATAATGGCTTTGGTATGATGTAGTGGTTGAATTTGCTGTTTTAGGTAGCTTCAAACAGACTTTTTTGAGTACAATATGTATTAATGATGTTTTCATCGAAAGTAGCACTGTCTTCCCTATGAATTTAGCAGTTCCAAGAGTAAATGGGCAGGTAGGGTACATCTGGATCCCTTGATACCATTACTTATAATGGCTTAGGAAATTTAGGAAGAGTACTATCTTTGAAGACTTGCCTTACCAGCAGCAAATGAATATATGCTACAGATATGCTAGCTAATATGCAAGGGGTAGTGATACAGGGATAGAACAAGTGATCTTGGGGACAGAATACAAAGTCTAGAAAAAGATCAAGGTACACATTGATGTAGTTATGATAAAAGCACATTTCAAATCAGTGGAATAGATGAACCATTCAATTCACGTGTTGAGCCAGTTGGGTTGCTCATTTAAAAAAAGATGCAATTAGATCTTTACTTTACATGAAAATATTCAAGGGAAGTAATAAAAATCCTAGAAGAAAATATAGGAGAATGTTTTTTATGATCTTTAACCAGGGAAGAAGTTTCTAAGCAATACATAAAGCTGCCAAGTCATAAACGAAAAGAAGTTTAACTACATAAAAGTAAAAAATTGTTTTACCCATTTAAAAATGTTAAAAGGCAAGCAATAAATTGAAAGAAAATATCTGCAATACATATAATATTCAAAGGAGTAATATCTACAATATGTAAAGTTCTCCTTCAAATCCAACAGTAAAAAGAAAAATATTCCAATGGAAAACTGAACAAAGGATATGGAGAGGCAAATAATTTTTGGAAGATGAAATACAACTAGGTAGTCAACACAAATGCATAATCTCATTAGCACTCAGGGAAATGCAAATGAGAGCAAGTTATCATTTTTCCTCCATTAAACTAGCATAAATGTAAAAGCCTGCTCATGTCTAGTTTTGGTAAAGATGTAGAGAGCACACATATACTATGGTGGAATGTGAATTAATACAATACCCATCAAAATTAAAAGTATACACACTCCCTGACCCAGCAAACCACTTCTAAAAACAATTCTATAGAAATATTTTGTACATGTGCTCAAAGATATAGGTATAAAGGTGTTCATGATAACATTTCTTGTAATAACTGAAAATTAGAAACATACTGAGTCCATTAACATTAAGATAATAAAGACGGTACATATATACAATGAAATATTAGACTTTAAAAAGAATGAAATAATGCCATTTGCAGCAATGTGGATGGACATGGAGATTATCATACTAAGTGAAGTAAGTCAGACAGAGAAAGACAAATATCATATGATATCACTTATATGCAGAATCTAAAAAAAATGATACAAATAAACTTATTTACAAAACAGAAACAGACTCACAAACTTAGAGAATGAACTTATGGTTACCATGGGGGACAGGTGGGGAGGAGGGATAGTTAGGGAGTTTGGGATTGGCATGTACTCACTGCTGTATTTCAAATAGGTAACCAACAAGGACCTACTGTATAGCACAGGGAACTCTGCTCAATATTCTGTAATAACCTAAATGGGAAAAGAATTTGAAAAAGAATAGATACATGTATATGTATAAGTGAATCACTTTGCTGTACACCTGAAACTAACACAACATTGTTAATCAACTTCCTCCAATATAAAAGTAAAAATTAAAAAAAAAATATGGTACATCCACACATGGAATATTATGCAGATTGAAAGAGGTCCATTGATTAGTGAAAAAAGGCAAATCTCAGAATAATATGTGTAGGGTAGTCCTATTGATGTAAAATCTCTCTATATATGTATATGTGTAGTGCATAGAAAAGTTCTGGAAAGATACAATTCCAAATTTTCAATAATGGGAGGTAGAGCAAGACTGAGATTGGCAGGTTGGGCAGTGTGTGTGTGTGTGTGTGTGAGTGTGTGTCTGTGTGTGTGTGTGTGAAGTTTTTACTCATTACACTCTGTGTTGTTTGAAAATTTTCTTACAATATGCTTTTTTTTTCTTTTGCAGTGAAATAGTAACAAGAAACCCACCATCAAATTCATATAAACAAGGCATATTGTAGGGAAGACAAAAATCCTTATTAATATTTCCTTTCATGTGCTTACATAAGAACTCTAGTTGCTGATCCTTTCCCACAGTTTAGAGAAAGTGTTTTAGAGCCAGATACATGCAGATTAAAGTTCTAGTGGAAAATTGCTGAACCTTTGGAAGCCTCAGTTTCATCATCTGGAAAATGGGGATAATGGGTTCTTATCTAACAGGACTGTTGTGAGGATTTAGGAGATAATGTACCTAAATCGCAGAGCTCGAAGTCTGGCCTAGAGTCAGAGTTTGATGAATGGTAGCTTTTATTTTTGTAGCTTCACAGCAACTTTGTGATGTGGTGAAACGTATTTTAACTCTAATTTTTTACAGATGGAGAAATTCAGGCTCGGAGAGGTTAAACAGCTTTTTCAAGTTGACAGAATCTGGGGCTAGCATCTGAATTTAATTATCATTATTCTGCCTTATGGTTCTTTTTCTTAGAAGCTGAAGAAATTGAAGGTTGGATAATTTTTACTTCAAAAATTGCCAATTTTTATCCATATTTTAGAAATGACTACTTTCACCTGTGAAACGAAAAAAACTAATTTGCGATGGAAATTGGTACTGAAGGAACAACAACAGAAAAACCCCTAGTAGCTCTACATAATTTCCTATGAATTGCCTGGCCTCTGATGTAGAAATATCTTTCATTTCTGGGACCCTAGGGACATGACAGAGACAGATTCCTGCTCCATTCTGATTCTAAAGATTTCTTCTCCCAGTCTCCCATTTCACTCCTTCTGGTCTGCCCCATTCTCAACCTCAGCTTTTCCCTGAAGTTGACAGAATCCTCTGGCCTCCAGCTTGCTGCTCTGTCACCCTGACTCCTGGGCAACTGTAATTCAGTGCCTGCTACTGTGTTCATGGAATGAATGGATGATTATGAAGTTTCATACGCTCTTTGTTTCCATCTTTCATTAATGAACAGAACGTTTAGTGCTACGGATTCCAGTTCAATAGAAAGAGGAAATAGCTGACAATGGGACAGGTTGTCTGGAAAGGTTTGAGGATCAACTATCAAGGATGTCTGCAGTTGAGTAGGAAGCTACAAGGTCACATATATGATCTCTCCTTGATTCCGGGATTCTGAGATTTTAAAATAAATGTTGAATATCTGCTATTGTGTGTTGGTTGGTTGGTTTTTGTTTTGTTTTGTTTTTGTACCAGATGCTTGAATCCTGAAGTAAGATAGAGATAACAGCTTTTCATTTTTTCCTTCCTATAACTAAAAACCTAAAATTGACAAGCTGATGGACATGGGAAAAACATGATCTTAAGGAGTCAGTGTGAGCACTAGAGGTTGGTGGGTAGCTGAGAGTCTGGCAAGGCAGGGCAGAGAGGATCTGGGAAATCTACATGCCTTTTGGGGTGTGCAGTGTCCTGGAGGAGTCTAGGTGGATGGATGACAATATCCAGCGAGAATGGAGACATACATCTGTGGTAGTCTGGTTAGAGAGCAACATTAGCTGATGCGGCAAGAGCTAGCTGTTCTCAAAGATCAGCAGAGAATCCCAGACTCGGAATTATGTGGACATTTAGAAAGAGAAGGTTGAGGCAAAAGTGGAAGTGGGTAGCTGGGCCCCCATCTCCAGACTGGCATTCAGGGATAAGCCTCCAGAGCTATGGACAACTGGGGAGAACCAAGCAGGTGTCAAGGTCAGAAAACAGTTCAGGGCAGGAAGTCAGGACCCAGTTCAAGGGTACAAGGGTAAGGCCTGTTCAAGGATGAAGGCTAGCTACTAGAAATGGGGCCCAAGGTCAGAGCACACAATTCTAAAGACAATGAACTAAGATTGCTCCTACCTAGACCAAACTTAGGGTGAGTTCTAATACAGGCTGAGCCCAATCCTGACCTTGGCCAGGAAGCATGTAAGCAACAAAATTTCTATAGTTGATAGCCAGGTGGGGCACTATATTGAGTGATAAAATAAACTAATACAAAGGCTGTGTTTTAAAAAATTGAAAGACACACAGTATGTCACTTAAAAATGCTTTGCTCGAACACCCCCTGCCCCATATTTGTTTATTAGGAGTATTTTTTTTTGCTGCTCCATGTGGCTTGCAGGATCTCAGTTCCCTGACCGGGGATTGAACTTGAGCCACGGCAGTGAAAGCGCCGAATCCTAACCACTAGACCACCAAGGAACTTGCTATTAGGAGGATTTTGGCAGGTAACATTTAATTTAGTTTTATGTTGAGAAAATTCAGAGAAGCAGCAGTAGCATTCCTTCTGGGTGTTCTGTTTGTTTGTTCATTTGGTTTTGTTTTGTTTTGCAGGAATTACATTCCAACTATTTTTTTTACTATGAAACTACTTATTTTCACGGAGAGTGATTTGCTCAAAAGTTATACTTATGCAGATAGAGAAAAAAATGACCCATTGGTTAGTAGTCACAAAATTGCCACTAGCATTATGCAGTTTTTATGAGCCATCATCTATTTTAAGTTAATATTCTTGTGATGTGAACCTAACAATACTATCATCACAGACGGGCCACTGATCAGGGTGGTTTGATCAGTGCAGAAAATAAAAATAAGATAGGGGTCTTCAGACCTTGCCTTTGGTCAGGCGACTAAAACTGGGTCTCTAATAAAAACATTTTGAAAGACCCAGAGGTGGTATGAGTTTTCCTTTGGTTGACCACCATGAGACTTCAAGGACTTGCCTCCCCTATGGAGACAGTTTTCTTCAAGACTGTGGTCCAGGCGGCCTCTCCAGGAAGCCAGCAGGTAGCATACAAGTTTTATGAGGGCTTTGATTTGCATTAAGTGTCCCGCACACTTCTGAGCAAAGGACAGGAGGGGGGATTTTCCACGAGGAGATCCATTGAGTTTTTGTGTCAGTTGAAGACTATGAATTAATGCTTTTATGATATTCCTAAAATTAAAACCCCATGAACTAACCATTTTAGGGTATTAAGCTTTGCTTCAAAATGCATTCTCCACAGATGAATCAAAGGGCCTAATGCATTTGCTATTTGGGAATAATAAAGCATGAAATGGGGTGCAGGACATATATTTACATAAGAAGAAAGAGCTGGAGAAATTTAGGAAAAACAACAACAGAGGAAGGTGCCACTGTGACACTTGTTCTGAAAAAGCAGACATGTAAACCGCTTCTCTTCAAACCACTACCCAGTTTATGACAATTCAGGTGCATAGAGGCTTCTGGAGACCTCACCCCTTCCTTTCCCTTGGTTTTCCCTGAACTTCCTCTAGATTTTGGCATTTCCCTTGCCTTGCTGTGCACTTCTGGGAGAAACAAAGGGCAAGGGGAAACAAAGAAAAAGAAAAACATTGGTGTTTTCCAAATTTTCCGTGGTGATCAGGTATCACAGTTAGGAAAATATATTTAAAATGCAAGAGAGAAAGTCAAGATATATGAACTTTAGGAATAGCAGTGATCTAGTTTTCTTTGAAAATTGAGTCAATCTAGACATTACACTTTACACAAGAAAAAGTTTTGTGAATCCCAGACACCCAGCCTCTTTTGCAATCTCCCATATCACCTTGAGAGCCTCGAGGTAATTCCATCAAAGAATCATGGAATCACATAGCTTTGTAGCAGCGAGTTGAATATCCTGTTAAGATAACTAGAATTTAAAAATTTTTAAACAAAAATATTAGTACAAATGGCATCTCTTTTATTTTATTTACTCACATGAAAATAAATTCAGGACCAGAGCCATGCTGTAGGCAGTCCCTGTGGGAATAGAGGCTGTGTCAGTTAGCCTAGGCTGGGCTGCATGTGATGGCGAGCCCAAAGTTATGGAGCCTTAAACCAGGTCAAAAGTTTCTCTTTCACGTGAAATTAATGTGGAGTTAATGATTCCAGGGCTGACGTGGTAACTCCATGGCCCTCAGAGACCACAACTCCTTTGTTCTTGCTGCTTTGCCTTCAGAGTTTACCTCATGTCGAAAACAGCAATTCTAGCTCTAGTCATCACATTTGCATTCCAGGGGATATAGAAGACTGAGGGCCAAAGAGATTCCCAGAAACTGCCACACAGCTCCTCCAGTTGTATTTCAAAAGCCATTGCTTAAACACATGGCTACGCCTGGCTGCAAGGAAGGCAGGGACTGTCTTCCTTATTCTGGGCAGTAGAGTGCTGGAGTTGTATTAATAAGGAAGAAGGTGAGAATGGATATCAGGGCAGAGAGCCATCAATCTGTGTCAGTATGTCAACAAGATGCCTATTCTAATAACTGTTCTCATCCTGGTTACTACATTTTCCTTCACTTTTATCTTCACCTAATATCTCCTGGATGAAAGTACAGAGCAATGAAACATCAGTTACGTTATGTGATGCCTGTAACAATAGTAATGAACTGGGAAGACAAGAGGTAAAGTAGAGATGGTTTCTAACTTAGAAACAAAAAGACAAGGGGGAAGAAGGACCTATTTACTCTCCTCCTCTCTCTCTCTCTCACCCCTGCCCCCTCCACACAAATTTGTACACACTCTAGCTATTTTTTCTTATTTCTTGGCCAGAGCACATCACTGTAGAGTTGAAATATTTCACATGATCCAGTGAAGAGAAAATGACAGTTACTTGACCTTTTTGTACTTAATGGCAGATCATTTAACAGAAAGGACTGCTGGTTTGTCTAGGGAATTAGTAAAGAGGAATATACTAATATATAAAAGGCATCAGCAATAAAAGAAGCAAAACCTTTTATAAATCACTCAGGAGAAGAAAGTCAAAAGCCCTGAGTTTCTTTGGTTATTTCAAACACTGCCTTTCTTTGGGTATCTTTTGCTCTCAAATTTTCGCCAATTGAGATTTGTTATTTCACTGGGATAGCCAGTTGAAGTGGGGAGTGCCTACATCATCAACAAAAACAATGCATTCAAAGTGAGAAGATCCATTTGTTGTCTCTTTCAGCTTCAGGGGATGGGTTGCCTTACTCAGGGAAAGCTATATGGTAATATTCAAAGACAATGTAGGATGGAGACTTGATTGGGCTGGACTTGAGAGTACAGCAATGTGAGTCAAGACCAACATTATAATGTGTTGATTGGTTAATTAGTTGGATGATGGTAGTGCAATGTGGTAAAAATAATATATAGCTAGAACTGTGGTTCTCAAACTTTAGTGTTAATAAACTGAGTAATAATCAACTGAGGAGCTTGTTAAAACCACCTGGTCCTTGTCCAGCCACAAAACTCTAATTTATTACATCTGGATAGGTCCCAGGAATCTGAATTTTTTTTTTTGGTCGCGCCTCGCAGCATGCCCTGCAGTAGAACATTTCCCTGCAGTGGAAAAGTTGAGTCTTAACCACTGGACCACCAGGGAAGTCCCCCAGGAATCTGGATTTTTGCTAAGCATCCTAGGACCAAGCTTTGAGAAATACTGACCTAGAAATTCAGGTAGTGTGAAAATGATAGAATATGAGATTTAATACTATAAGAACTGGATTTGACTCACCTTCGCCGTTTATAAACTGTGTGATATTGGACAAACTACTTAACCTCTGAGATCAGTTTCCTCATTTTTAAAATGGTAAACATATAACTACCTCATAGGATTGTTTTTTGAATTAACTGGAAAAAGATACTTGAAAACATATAGTATGTTGCTTGGCACAAAATAAAGATATAAAAAAGTTTCTCCATCATGACATAATCTGAAGCACTCCACAGAGACTCTTTACCCACAAGGTCTACCACAAGTAATCACCTGAAATTCCTACCAAAGCCTCTGGGTTAAAACACAGTCTTTAGAAAATACCTGTTTTGTTTTTTTTTTTTAATCAGGTGTAAGGCTCATAGGTTTTTCTTTTATTTTAACATTTTATTTTATATTGGAGTATAGCCGACTGACAATATTGTGATGGTTTCAGGTGCACAGCACAGTGACTCATCCATACATATACATGTATTGATTCTCCCCCAGACTCCCCTCCCATCCAAGATGCCACATCATTGAGCAGTAGGTCCTTGCTGGTTATCCTTTTTAAATATAGCACTGTGTACATGTCAATCCCAAACTCCCTAACTATCCCTTCCCTCCACCCTTCCCCCACCTGGTAACCATTTCTCTAAGTCTGTGAGTCCATTTCTGTTTTGTAAATACGATCATCTATATCATTTCTTTTTAGATTCCACATATAAGCAATATCATATGATATTTGTCTTTCTCTGACTTACTTCACTCAGTATGACAATCTCTAGGTCCATCCATGCTGCTGCAAATGGCATTATTTCATTCTTTTTTATGGCTGAGTAATATTCCATTGTATATATGTACCACATCTGCTTCATCCATTCCTCTGTCAATGGACATTCAGGTTGCTTCCATGTCTTGGCTATCGTAAACAGTGCTGCACTGAACACTGGGGTGCATGTATCCCTTCGGACCATGTTAGAAAATAACTGTTGTGATTCAAGTAAGTCGCTTGAACTGCTAATCCTTACCTGGTGCTTCCTTGGGTGTGTTCTGTGGAACAGGAGTCCTGTGGGACATTAAGAGGTGGTATTAAAAAAGCTTTCATTGACAAATAATTTTGGAAAATGCAGGATTAAAAAAATCAATATAGTTTTCCAGTGTAAGACTTCTCTAAGCCTTTAATATGTTAATGCACATTTTGTCCTCAAGGGTGAGGTTGTGTATAAACATTTCCTAAATTTAACAGGAAAATTCTTTTGAATGAAGCATCTCAGGGGAACACACTTGGGATACATAATGACATATTTCCACACATTGAAGTTTTAGGTTTGCTAGCAGAGAGCAGTAAGCTAAGAGAGAAACTAGAATGATGGATTTGGGGAAGAGGAAATAGGAAAAGGCGTGGGATATAGGATGAAGCCTGGGGAGGGCAAATCCAAGTGAAAAGCTCACAGCAGCTGAGGACATCATGGGGGAACCAGTGGTCCTAGAGGCTAGGCCCTAATACGAAGCCTTTAGGGACCTCCCTGGTGGCGCAGTGGTTAAGACTCCACTTTTCCACTGCAGGGAAACGTTCCACTGCAGGGCATGCTGCGACGTGGACATGGGTTCAAGCCCTGGTCCGGGAAGATCCCACATACCACGGAGCAACTAAGCCCGTGTACCACAACTACTGAGCCTGTGCTCTAGAGCCTGCAAGCCACATCTACTGAAGCCCACATGCCCTGGGCCCACACTCTGCAACTACTGAAGCCCACGTGCTCTAGGGCCTGTGTGCCAGAACTACTGAGCTTGTGTGCTGCAACTACTGAAACCGGCGTGCCTAGAGCCTGTGCTCCACAACAGGAGAAGCCACTGCAGTGAGAAGCCGGCGCACCGCAACAAAGAGTAGCCCCCACTCGCCGCAACTAAAGAAAGCCTGCGTGCAGCAACGAAGACCCAAAGCAGCCAAAAATAAATAAAATTAAAAAAAAAGAAAAGAAGAAACCATTAAAGCCAAAATGCCTTAGTCACGATTTAGTCTAGTACTGCTCCTCTAGGGGAAAAAATTTTGTGCTTCCTTTCTCTGTTCTTATTTTTACCTTCATAGCTTCTGATCTGCCTAATTGAGGTCACCTTGGTACTCACAGTGGAAGTTCATTCCTCTTCTCTTCCAAAAAACAGAAACTTTATTTAGATATTTAACATATGTCAGGCATTGGACTTGGAGCTAAGAATCAAAAGGTGAATAAGATATTGTTTATGTCCTTGAAGAACAATCATCTGGTACGGGAGAGATATAGGTAAACAGATGATTATAGTTGTGTGATAATGTTAATTAGGTTACTGTAAGGCCAACTGGCCCGAGGCAGGGGAACGCAATCAGACTCACAGGTTGCATCAGACCGAAACTTTCCGGACCACCCAGTTATAGAAACTGACCTGGAGACTTTCCGGACCACCCAGTTCCAGGAACTGACCTGGGGACTTTCCACCCAGCCCAGTCTTCCCGCCTTTCGAGGGGCGGGACTAATGGTCCCAAGACTGATGCGACCCGCACCAGATATTGCCACGATACCCGAAAAGACCACCAAATAAGGAATACCCTGCGCCCTCCCGGATTCACCACACCCCTTTCCCTTCTTCCCCTATAAATTCTGCCCAAACCCTTGCCCGGGCGCGACTTCTCTGGCCCCTTTCTCTCGGACCAGTGAACCTTGCCCGGGAGCGTTCCCAAATAAAGCTTGTTTAAGCTCTCCTCCGTTTCTTGGTGCCGTTCCTTACAGTTACATTATAATTAACATAGTGAATGTTATAGTGAATGAGGGGTAGTGTTTCAGAAATTGGAGGTATCACAAATATTTCAGGTATAAAGTTATGGTTGAGCTAATTCTTGAGGGGTAAGGGTTCCATGAAATGCAAAGGCTTAGGAGGATGAAGGATAATAGAGTTCTAAAGGACAGATTTTCAGCTGGAAGCAGGGAGCACACATATTTGATGGAGTTCATCGCTCTTTTATGGTGTAAAGGACTGGAGGTAAATTCGTAAAACAATGATGCTAAATCCAGCCTATAATTAAGAGCTATTTTCCGGGACTTCCCTGGCGGTCCAGAGATTAACTCCTTGCTTTCACTGCAGGGGGCACTGGGTTGGATCCTTGGTCAGGGAACTAAGATCCCACGTGCTGCGCCACACGGCCAAAAACAAACAAACAAACAAAAAGAGCGATTTTCCATCCATGACACAGTGATGTTTATGAAAGAAGTCAGCACTTAAAACACTATGGGTAAGGGCATATAATGGGCTTTGTGGTCATCCTGATAGATTCCCACTCAGGTGGGCTTTCCTGGGAACCTACATGATCACGGCTAAATCTTTCTTTTTTAATTGAAGTATAGTTGATTAACAATGTTGTGTTAAGTCACTGCTGAATCTTGAGTGTATCATCTATGCTCTTTGCTTACACTAGTTCTTGAATCAGATAACCAATCTATTTTCATCTGAAATTAACCCATCCTTCAAGGAGAAATTCACATCTCAGGCATACCCAGGGTGAAAATTTCCCTGACTACTGTAGTACATAGCACCATCTTTTTCTGAATTTATGAAGTGTTTATGGTCTAATGAGAACATTAGACACACAACTCAACTCATTCACTAGAGTTTCCTCTTATATGGAAATGATCCCTGAGAATTTCTTAAATCACCATTTAAATTGATAAGGTCTGACCTGCTCACGCTGAAATTCAAGAATTAGCTAGTTTTTTCTTTGCTATTTTTTTTTGCTGTGTCCTCTCTTCTGTGGAGCAGTCCACAGACCCCAACCTTGAAGGGGTCCAAGGTTTCAATTTGCACATTGACAAGAGAAAATGGAAATTTCTCCCTAAGCAGGGGAGACTATATGAAATTTGAGGTCAGGGGACATGTCTAATATTTCTTTTTATCCTCCCTGGTTTCCAATATTATTATTATTATTATTATTGGCCACACTGTGCGGCATGCGGGATCCTGGGATCGAACCTGTGCCCCCTGCAGTGGAAGTGCAAGGCCCTAACCCCTGGACCGCCAGGGAATTCCCTCCAGTATTATTCTTTGTTGGTTTGTTGATGAGCCTGGGGAGAGAAACACCTATATGGCATTAGAACTATGAAGATACTTTCCTGGACAAAAATGGCTACTCATTGTGGAGGGAGCCAGACAGAGAAGCTATCTCTCTGCCTGGAGGCAAGTGTCCCTGATAAACACCTACTTCTTTTCTGCAAGGCTCTATGTATTTAAATATTTCGTAAAAGAAAACCTCAATTTTATGAAATAAAACTGTTTTCCTCTAAAATTCAGGAATTAAGAGTTTTAAAATATGTATAGATAAAAATCTGTAGACATATTGATCATTTTAAGTTCTGGCAGAAAAAAAAAACAACTATGTTGTTAAAGAAATAACAATGTTAAGAGCCACTAACGTATATGCCTCCAGTGCTTTTTGACAAAACGTAGAAGAGAAAAGCAGAATGCTGTCTCCTTCAAAACTGCTATTACTTTAGGCAATACTTTGGCCACAAGGTCTGCTGCCTTGCCTCTCTGATTTTCTTATTTCAACAATTGCACTAAATTCTGGGTAAATTAATTTTCCCTCAAAGTGAAAGGTCCTTTTAATAATTTCTTGAATGTTCACATCATTGTCATTAATGGGCTTTGTTCTGTTCACTGTAGGATAACTTCTTTATATGCTTGTCTTTTCAAAGGCTTTCTTCCCATGAATAGACATCATAGTAAGTCACTTGAAAACAATCTCCTGTAAATATGGATTTTTTCAATATTATCAACCATTGTCTCATAATTTTCTTTCATAACTCTGACTTGGAATTACAGAAACCCTGGTCATGAATACCAGGTCAAATTCTATACTTCTAGCTTGAAAAAGCAGTTTAATAATAAATACAAAGCTTATTGTAGTTTAAAAAACAATAGTAAAGCATCAATATAGGTTAGGATTCTGAAGAACTTACTTTTTAAGTATCTTTTGTTCTCTATACTTTGAAGTTGAAACTGAGAATTCAAGATAAAAATATGAATAGTTAAGTGTTCAAGGAAATGTCACTTGGAGACCATATTCTTTTTTTTTTTTTACTTTTTTTTTTATATTGGGGGTATAGTTGTTTTACAATGTTGTGTTAGTTTCTACTGTACAGCGAAGTGACTCAGCCATATGTACATATATCTCCTCTTTTTTGGATTTCCTTCCCATTTAGGTCACCACAGAGCACTAAATAGAGTTCCCTGTGCTATACAGCAGGTTCTCATGAGTTATCTGTTTTATACATGTTAGTGTATATATGTCAATCCCAATCTCCCAATTCATCCCACCTCCCCTTTCCCACCTTGGTGTCCATACATTTGTTCTCTATGTCTGTGTGGAGAACATATTCTTGAGAAGATTTTTTTTTTTTTTAATTACCAAGAGAGGGATTCAGGGTAGTGCATTTTTAAGACCTGTAGGCTCCAATGAGTGACACACTAGACTGTGTGAGCCTCTTGGTTCTTCCACTAGTTAGCTGTGTGACTTTGGTGTCCTCATCTATAAATTGGGGATTACAGCAGCTATTTCAAAGGACTTTCATGAAAATAAATAAGGCAACACATATAAAGTGCTTAGCAGTGTCTTACACTTATTAAAATAACTATTATTTTAACAGATCGAGGTAGCGTTTGTTGTAAGATATGTGTAATCTAACGTTAACTTTGTGGTCTGAAGTGTTTAGCTATCAAACGGATTCTTTTTTTCTTGAATCCGTTTCAAGAAAAAACGGTGGAGGCGACACCCAGAAGAAGATTCTTTAGTAGATCAAATCTTTTGTCACTGAAATATATCTTGATGTTTAAAAAAACAGATTATTATTATTGTATATGTTTGCCTGTTATTTTAGCATTATATGAAATTTACAACTGGGAAACCAAATAACTCCAGGAATGAGAATTTAGAAACTTTCTTTTTTATAGGGCCCAAGGGGACCATTTTCAGGGGTGATAGTACTTTCATTTGGGACACTCAGGTAAGAACACAACTCTTCCAGGAAATCTATGTGATTGAATATTATTTTTGTGTCCTCCACGAGGGCGGCCAGCCGTGTAGAGCAGGTCAAACCCACAGGCCCAGTTCTCCACAAATCAAGTGGATTGAGAATAAACTTACAGGCCACACACCCAGGTGTGTCAAAAAGCACTTTATTCTTCTACAGGTAAAATTAATATCTATCTCTAGCTCTTATTCCTCTGAGATGCAGAGATTCAATTTCAATTTAATTCAGGTTTGCATCTAATCCTGGAAGGTTTAAATGGAACTCACCAAGAATTTCTGGGGCTTGGCTGAAAGAGTTGGGTGCAGGATCCACTCTCCAATCCATTTAAAACATCTAGCACAATTTCTTTCTTGTCTATCCCCTCCCCCTGCTTTACCTTCCCCCAGTCTGGACAACCTATGTTTAGCCTTCAGAGTAGATGTTATGTCTCCTCACCTAGTCTCCTTCCAATTTTTTTTAAATGGATAAACCTTATGTCCTGAATCCTCCAGAGACTGGATTTTTGAAATGCTTTAAGCCCAGATTTTGCAAGTAAAAAGTTGTGTGTTTCATTTAAGAGCCATCAGAGAAATGTGACTGACAAGATATTTGATGATATTAAAGAATTACTGTTTAATTTTTAAATGTGATAATGGTATTTATTGTGGTTATATTTTCTTTAAAAAATGAGTCTTTTCCAGCTAATATATCTTGTAGAACAAACAAACAGGTGCGGAAAAAGGGAATCACAAAAAAGTCTTTATCTTGGAGATATGTACTTAATATTTGTGAGTGAAATTATATGGTGTCCAGAATTTGCCTCTGAAACTTCAAGGCAGAAGCGGAGTGGGTAAGGGTTTAGATTAATTAGAACTGGCCTTGAGTTGATAATAGTTGAAACTGGGTGGTGCATAGGTAGGAGTTTATTGTATTAGTCTCTCTGCCTTTGTATTTTGTTTGAGAATTCCCATAATAGAAATGGTTTTTTATTTTGTTTTGTTTTGTTTTTTTTTAAAGCCATAAGTTCTAAGAGCCTCTTACAGCAATCAGAAAACAAGAATTGAACGTCTGTGTATTCTGAATTCTGGTCATCCCTCCTTCCCTGAGTAATGCCTAGCTCTGATCAATTGAGAAGAGTCACAGAATAACATAATATTCTTGGAAAGGGGAAATCTTGTTAATATATCAAAGTTTCATCCTATTACACAAACCAATCAGTCAATTCAGACTTTGGATATGGTCATATTTAATGATTAAAAATATGAATGACTGATACTTCCCTAATATCCTTTGGTTATATATTCACCACGTTAGATGTGCAAATTGATGCAGAAAGTTTGGAACTGTGAAAATATTTTGTAGGCTTGATGATTTATCAACCAGTTAGCCAGCTGGTTGGGGGGCAGGAGTAGGGAAGAGATTATACCACATGAGTTATTCTGCACAGTTCAGCTAATGGAAAATGTTTTCCAAATTATGGCCTCCATTGCTGAGAGTTTGTGTAAATTGATCTAACCACACTCCTGAAAATGTAACAAGCTCCTATAAGAGAAAGAAGTTAGTATGAGTAAAACATTGTATTAAAATAAAGTAGTGGTAACGTTCATGTCAATATAAAAAAAATGACGAAGGTAGCT
Organism: Grampus griseus; assembly: GCF_964374135.1. Classification (NCBI taxonomy): domain Eukaryota; kingdom Metazoa; phylum Chordata; class Mammalia; order Artiodactyla; family Delphinidae; genus Grampus; species Grampus griseus. The sequence continues at coordinate 57,832,772 of NC_138998.1, read as the reverse complement.
ACTGTGCAGGCTATAGAATATTTAGCAATATAATGGCTGATTTCATCCCTGATTTGTCCCCTATGGTAGAGAATTTATTCATAAAACATTTATTGAGCACCTACGCTATGCAAAGAACTGGACATGAGAAGACAAATAATACACAGACCCCAACGTGGAGCTCATGGTATGGTAGGTAGCTGGGGGTACAGCCTGGACTACTTCTGATTACCCTCTCATCCTCTCACTCTCCCAGCTTCTTTTAATAAGTATAAGATTAATACAAGTATTAAGATCAGAATTTAGAAAATTCTGCAAAACGATTACTTATAATTAGTTTGAAATATTTAGAAACACATAGATTTATTCTCCTTAAATGGCAAAGAGTAGCTAAGATGAACAACTACTGAATATTATAATTTAGTGCAATACTTTTCTTTGATAATCTTGAAATTCGGAGCTAGATGTCAGAGAAAAGGTGTTTTTCTTCTCAACTCATTTATTCTCCCACCCATTTCTTCTTTTCTTCACTCCCTATATCCCTGCTAGAGCCACAGTGAAAATTATTTTAATTTCTAAAAGGCACTTCTGTGGGAGAGAGGAAAAAAAATGTTACAGTGAAATAAATGTTGGAACAGGCAGAGTGTCCTCTATGAAGGACATTGAAGTAGCTAATAGTTCCCCTAAGAGATTACCAGTGAAGTGGTCTTGCATGAAAGAAAGGTGGCATGAAAGATCATTGCTTCAGTTATTATTAATGGAATGCTATTCCCACAAAGATCATCTGGGGAATGGTTCTGATTGGTCATCTGGTACCATCAAAGGTAGTTTGTTTAGCTGTGTGACTAATGCCACTGTTTTCAAGGTCTCCTCATGGCACTTCAATTAAATGGAAGCTGTGGCAGTTAGAGAAGCTTTCTTGAACTCTTTGCAGAGTTTCGGGAAAGGAAAACTTTTCCACTAACTGTGAAGTTAAAAAAAAAAATCCTATAATGTATTTCTTAACCAGATTAGAAACCAGAACCCTGGTAGGCTTTTGTTTAGCTATTTTGCTGAGGGTGTTCTGCTAAGGCCATGCAAAGAATGAATAATTCAGATTGAAAACCTTGGCATTTTACTTAAAAGCCTTATTTTCATTTTTGGAAAATGTGACAGCAAGAATTAGTACTGGCACTTCTGTTTCAATAATGGTGGTGATGTTTAAATGACAACAAATACATAATTGGACTTACATGCACATCTATGGACACAAAAAAAATGTCATTACCTATTTTGGTGGAACATTTTACTATATTATTCTATAAGCGACAAAAATCAGCTTAAGTTGTTTTTATCGATAAGCAATGAATCAATGTGAGAAACCCTTGTGGCATTCATACTTTGAGAAAAATATCTTTTTTCCATTCCCTGATTTTGAAAGGATGAAATTGTTTGTTTTAAATAAGATCCTTGATGAATCCTCCTTAAATAAATGTTAACCCATTTTCATAACATTCCTTAAAGTCCTGTGGAGATCAATAATTAGACTCCTCAAATTAAACTCCTCAAATTAGAAGATAGATTAGAGACAAACTGTAGCAGAATAATTCTATGCTTCCCTCAGTTTGATTGAGCTGAAACTGTCTAAATATCATAGGGTATGAGATTTAGCATTTTATGGTGAGAACAGAGAAAAGAGATTAGGAAATAGCATGTTGTGGGAAGAATCGGGGAACTCATTGATAGCACTTTGGGTACCAATCATTTCACCCATGGAAGACACAGGATAAATAATGATATAAAACAACAAAGAAAAATAACTACTCTTCTCTCAACTACTGCATAGATATTCATTTTAAGATTAAGAATGAAATAAATTTATGTATTAATAAGAAATATGGCTTTGAGCTCAAAGACTTGCTGTGAATTCCTGGTTTACTAAATCCCAACAGTGAGGTCTGAGTATTTCCACGCCTCCTTGAAGTTTCTGAGACACACAGAGTCACAAATAGTTTTTTTTTAAACCAATTTTTAATTGAAGTATAGTTGCTGTACAGTATTACATGTTAAGGTGTACAACATAGTGATTCACAATTTTTAAAGGTTATACTCCATTTATAGTTATTATAACAAATACTCATTACTTTTTGTCTGCCAATCTCTTGGCATTATACTGTATGATCCATTTGTTAACTTGAATTAAATTTCTTTTAAATATATGGTGCCTTGGTAGGTGTTTTCCCAGATGTCGCTAACCTTAAAAATTACACATGCATTCAACTTTGGAGTAGCCATTAAACATTGCTAGGTTTCTACTAGAGACCACTTTAGCCCACCTATTAGTCGGGACATATGGGTAAACTCTGAGAATTAAATATATAAAACAACGAGCTATAGATGTATTAAGATGACTGTCCTGTCTTTAGCATTTTTATAGGATTAATCTGTGTCTTCTCTTTTGCAGCGGCTCAATAAAAATGTGGCTGCTGCTGTTTGCTATTTTCGTTCCCTGCTCCTTTCCCTGGCTCAGGTAATTCTCCATACCTGTTATTTGACCAGGCTGCTCCACAATTCACCAGCCCTCCGTGGTTCTTGCATCAAATACAACTCACACTTCACCAACAGATGGTTCAGTACAATTTCTGTTTGTCTCAGATTCTGCCCAGGAATGCAAGCTGTTTCTAATGCAGTCCACAGTAGAATCCTGAGAGCTGGCTTCCCATCCCTCTCCAGTCTTATCCCTGCTTGGTCATTTAGTGCCCTCATTCCCTTTTTCTTCCTGACAAATCTAATCCCAAGGAAGATTTAAAACCCACAATTCATTCTAAATCAATGATATTGTTTAAAGGGTTAGATCTGTCAGGCACATCTACATTTACTAGCTGACATGAGTTTTAGATAATAAAATTATTCTTTATTGGTAGAATTTTAGGTCTCAGAAGACATATTGGAAAAGGTTTCTTGGGGGGTGCCGGGGGTGCAGGTGAGTCAAAGGGTCTCATCCAGCACCTCAGAAAATACTCCCAGTCTTTTACTTTGCTTACTTATGAGATTAGTTCTGGTGAGGCATAGCGTCCCTTCTCCAAACCATCTCTTTCCCCACCCTTATACTGCATATCAGGGAAACCTCTACTAAGAAGCTTTTCTTGATTAGTCTCACCATGCTTCATCCAGCCTGTTTAAATTCTGGCCTACTCTTGCACTGTTATCAGGCTGTTAAAGACCTCCAAGGTCCTGGGCCTAACACTTTTATAGACCCTACCCAACATCATATCATATCGAATTGTACTGACATCCCACTTCAACTATATATTTTTTTCCTGCAACAATAATTTAAAAGGATTGTAATACTTTTATGTCCAAAAATTTTTAGCTATGTATAGCTTGTTTATTTTAAGATTGACTATAGTTTCTCGGTAATCATTGTGCATCCTCAGAAATTTTGGTGATAAGAAAATATACCTTACTCTTTTTTTAATGTAATGATGTTTTATGAATATTAAATTTTACAGGTAGTGAAGAAGATATGATGGTGACAGTTTGTGGAAATTTAATTCAGCACTTAATTTACTTTTAAAGTTTTTTGTAATGACATTTATTTTCAGGTTTCAAACATTTTTACAAGTGCTCAAAAGGCTCATTGTTAAAAAATAAATTTATTTATTTATGGTTGTGTTGGGTCTCAGTTGCTGTGCGTGGGCTTTCTCTAGTTGCAGCAAGTGGGGGCTTCTCTTCGTTGTGGTGCACGGGATTCTCATTGCGGTGGCTTCTCTTGTTGCAGAGCACAGGCTCTAGGTGCATAGGCTCAGTAGTTGTGGCTCGCAGGCCCTAGAGTGCAGGCTCAGTAGTTGTGGCGCACGGGCTCAGTTGCCATGACGCATGTGGGATCAGGACCAGGGACCAGGGATCGAACCCATGTCCCCTGCACTGGCAGGCAGATTCTTAACCCTGCACCACCAGGGAAGTCCTTGAAGGCTCATTTTTTAAAAAATTTATTTTATTGAAGTATAGTTGATTTACAATGTTGTATTAATTTCTGCTGTACAGCAAAGTGATTCAGTTGTACATATATATATTCTTTTTCATATTCTTTTCCATTATGGTTTATTACAGTATATTGAATATAGTTCCCTGTGCTATACAGTAGGACCTTGTTGTTTATCCATCCTATATATAATAGCTTATATCTGCTAATCCCAAATTCCCAGTCCTTCCCTCCCCCTGCCCCCTTTGGCAACCACAAGTCTGTTCTCTATGTCTGTGAGTCTGTTTCTTCATAGACACTCATTTTAATGACATCTATATATTGAGTAATGCACTGGCAGAGAAAGTTAAGAAGTTGAAAAGACAGTCCCTGCCCTCAAAGAGCTCAGAGGAACATATTTAAGGAAATAATAGCCATGCAGGGTGATAAGTGCGCTAATTAAAATAGCATTAGGGACACACAGACGGCTGTGACTAACTCAACTCAACCCAGTTCTCAGAAGAGGTGACTTTTGAGCGTAACAGTGACTGACTTCAGTCATTCCTAGATTGAAGAGTCAGGATCATTCATGGAGGACTGTCTCATTAATTATTTTCACATTCTATTTTTTAACTAATACAATCTTGAGTTCTTGTAAAAATCTGGAACATCTACCAGAATTGGTCTGATAGGATTCTCAACCCATTGGGTCATCCTCTTTGCAGGAGCCTCCCTTCCACTGTAGAGATAGAATATGAATAGGAGGGTGATCCAGTTGCATGTGATCTTCAGAGAGAAACTTTGAGGTCAGTGCTATCGTGATCCCATCAAATAGGTGAGGAAATAAAAACTCAGAGAAGGGAAGGCATTTGCCTAAAGTCAGACGGGTAGTAAAGTAGCAGAGGTGGGGATCAACCTCCCATTGGTGTGACTCCACAACACTTAACCTCACCACTCTATAGACCGGGACACTGAACGCATACTCCCACCTCATTCCTATGGCTGCTCTTCTCTAGGTAACTTGGTGTGCAGTACATTTTTCTCAATTTCCTTCTCTGATGATGAAATGTAAAAGAACTTTTAGAAAGAAGGGGTAAAAAACCCTCTCCATATTCAGGAAGAGGTAAAAACTTATATCAGGAAAAGATAACTCAGAAAGGAAAAAATATTGAGCACAAAATCATTCTCCTGATACCCCCAGCTTTTCCCAAAGCTTCTTTTATAAAGTGACAAGCATTTCCGTCTTCACCCTACATTTCTGCCTACCTTAGCAAGAAATATTTTGCTTGATACATAATTTTTGATAAGGGAAGATGCATCAGAATAAAAAGGTGATAATATTTCATATACTTGAATGAATTTTAGGATGGAAGTTAAACAGAACAATAGGTGTAGTCATATTATAACCATTTTTAATGATCCCATTTTAAGATCTTGTTAGAGGCTAAGAATAGAACCCACACAAGCATTGAGTTAGTGAAAGGTACTAATAGCAAAAATTCCTCAGAGCCATGAAGATTAGTCTTTGCTGTAAGTTAGGATAATATTCTGTTAGAGGAGTTCTGATTTTAGTATTGTGTAAGCTGTTTTCTTAATACATATCTACCCTCTGCCTAGGTGATATTCATGAAATAAGGCATAGATAATGCATTTAGTAACACTGAGCTGAATCATGCAAAACATAATTTGTGTGCAATTTTGGGGAGTGTAAAATAAAAGTTGTTTTAAGTGTCAGAAAAAAAATCCATAAAAATAAAGCATTCTAATCAGAGAAAAAATTCAAAAGCTTGTGTCATAAAGGAAAACAATTTACTTGTGCCGGTACCCTTAATAAGTGCCCCAAAGCGTTCCAGTGCTGTTACATTCTCTAATGATATTACAGTATGTGGCACATCTCATCTAATCTGTTAGTAAAATCCTAAAGTCACTTATGTCAGTCTCTAATGCAAGCCAAATGAGTCTTTCCAGTAATAAGAAGCTTCGCAGAATTAGTTTTCGTTTTGCAGAAAATTGCCATTGGGGCTGGCACTTTTATCTAAAAATTTCACTCGTGCATAAGCAAAAAACTCATATATTATTTGGTTACATTCCATCAGTATGAGAAATAACATTGTGAGAATTCTATGCATGCTAATGATATATAGAAATCCACCTGCTTTCAGATAAAATGAGTTTAATTTTCTGTTGCCCACTGCCTGGTTGGCCTTTCATAAATTACTTATGCACAGCTATTATTAAAATAGAGGGAAAGCAAATTAGAAAGTCCTCCTATCTCTCCACTGGATTTAGCCAAGGCAGGACTGTGACAGCTAGAGTCAGCGTTTTTGAAAAAATTCTGCTCTCTTGAAAAATTTTGCATCTCTATACAATTCTATACCACTGTTGTAAACGTTCTGACCTGCCTTCTTACCAAATTAACCTAAATCCTTTCTATTTTTCAACATTAATGGAATCCTCTAGAGTCCTGCTGATATATATTAAAATATATTTATTGGTTAATTTGAATTCCAGCATTTTGTACCTCATTTCCAGCACTCCTGTTAAATCTGAACAGCTTTGAGCTTTAGCATTAAAAACTTACAAATTAAGATACATACAGTACATCTTACAATTATCAGATCAAAACAACTTAACTTTTATTGGAGTATAGAATGGTAAATTTAACTTTCTGATAAAATAGAAAATGAAGGTTGTCTGTGTGAAAGAGTTAATTGGATTTCAATGAGTGTTTTCTAGCTGATGAGGGGACGTCTTTATTGGCCAATGAATACTTGACCTCTTGGTTTTAAGGACAGGTGAAAAGTTTTTATTTCTAGAGGGTTTTGAAGTCCAAAGTTCCCAGTAACTGAAGACTAATTTCTGTTAATATTACTTTGCTCAAGTAAAGTAGATCACTAGTTTCTTAGAACATCTGGCTACCATGTCTTTGAAGCCTGAGTAAGTATTGATGAGGCTCTACCCTTTCATGCCATGGTGTTAAGAGAGTTATCAAAGCACTATTTTGAAAAGCAACTTCAACCACAGCTCATATTGTAAAAGATAAAATAAAGAACACTCCCAAGCCATTTCATAAAATATATTGATAAACAGATTTTTTTTTTTAAAGAGAATTGCATCCTGTGTTGGGGAGGATTGGTTATCATACTCAAATAGCATTTAACTTAGTTCTGAAAAATTAAATATGCTCTTTAGTTTCTGTTGTTAAGATCTTCATAGTGTTTTGATATAAGTTTTGTACATAACTAAATGGAGTTTTAAAAACAGCGTCTTGATAGTATAAGTTATTAACACAAATAAAATTACAAATAAGTATTTGTGGTGTATGTGTGGGGTGAAAGTGGAGCTGTCTTAGGAAAGTATGGTGGAATGGGGAAAGGAGACACATACCTCTTTTTTGCCCTCATCTTTGCCCTGAATCCAAACTAGCCATTTTTCTTTCTCTTTGGGAGAAATCTTTCAAAGTTAACAAACATACTTATGCTCACGTTCAAAATGGATGTTGGAAAAGAATACCAAGCAAACAAAACCTAGCATCACAACTAAAAGGCATACAAATGATTTTGGAAATTTGCTGCTGTAAGATACCAGAGGAAAGTATTATTTTCAGGTCCGTCCACAGCGATTTTCAAATGGGGTCATCTCTCCTCCTGTCAAAGTTTAATGACAAAGTGTTGTTCTCTCCTTGAGAGAACTGGATGAAAAATACTATTTGTGTATCCAGCATTATTAATTTTAAAATTCAGTGTGTAATTATATGGTGTTATGACGCCTTTAAAATAAATCTATTCGTAAACTTGCAAGGTGGAATTCACTAGTGAGGTGGAATTCACTAGCAATAGAGTTTTGTCAAATGTATCAAAAAGAATGCAGAGTTTGAGCTTTTGCCCTCCCTCACCAGCTGCAAAGCCGAGGACATGTGGAGCCACTGGGTTTGGCGGCTCCTGCGTTCATGAAGGCCTCCGGGTTTCAACTCCCCGCGGGCCTATTTCCCCGGCCCTGCGGAGAGATTTCTTCACCGCCACAACCAAAGAAGGATAATATATGAGGCGAGTGGACATAACTCCTTTAGGACAAAGGTAATTAACTTTTGATACCCGTGCATTGGTTCAGGACTTGGAAACTCATGGATTTGACAAAGCACAAGCAGAAACAATTGTATCAGCTTTAACCACTTTATCAAATGTCAGCCCCATACTATCTATAAGGAGATGGTCACTCAAGTTCAACAGGAAATAACAGTACAACAGTTAATGGCTCATTTGGACTCCATCAGGAAAGACATGGTCGTCCTAGAGAAAAGTGAATTTGCAAATCTGTGAGCAGAGAACCAGAAAATAAAAATTAAATTAGAACAAGTTAAGCAACAACTGATAAATAAAACCAGTCGAATCAGAGCAGATAATAAACTGGATATCAACCTAGGAAGGAGCAGAGTAACAGATATGTTTACAGATCAAGAAAAGAAACTTATGGAAGCAACCACAGAATTTACCAAAAATGAAACCAAAACCAGAATTATATTTCAGAGACCGGTAACAAAATTGACACTGAAATTGCTTATTTAAAAACCCTAATGGAGTCTAACAAGCTTGAGACAATTCGTTACCTTGCAGCCTCAGTGTTCACTTGCCTGGCAATAGCACTGGGACTTTATAGACTCTGGAAGTAACAGTGAAACTACTATATTATGCTCCTACTGCTGCTGCTGTTGACTTAGAACAAACACTGTGCCAGGATGGATTTACTCTGAACATTGAAAGTTGCAGTAGAAACTTAATACAAGATTATTTAAAGTACATATGGACTAAAGGAAATGTTTTAGAATGGGAAGGTGTATTTTGTCTTTGTTTTTTATATATGTCTTTATTGTATTATGTTGAAAAGATGCCGTTCAAAACCTGATGGATTTGAGATAGACCTTTTGTCTTTATCCTTTAGATAGCTCATAGAAACTGAAGCAGAGTTTTCTTGTTTGCTTGAACAACTGTAAATCATACAGGATTTCTTTGGTATGTGCTGCAAATTTGTTTAGTTATAAATAGGGAATCTAAAGTACAGAGTAGTCAAAAGACTGACCTTGTATGGTCCAGCAAGTGAGAATCAGAGGCTCTCCAACTAAATTTTTTTCAAAGAGCTAACAGCTGGGTTGTTTTCAAAACAAAACTTTCTGTATTTTGATTCAAAATATCTCAGAATCCTCTTGCCTAAGAAAATTCTTGGCACACTGTAGATAAATTTGTGTTGGATTAATAAATAAAGACCATATAGATTCCACGGTAAAAAAAAAAAATATAGAGTTTGAGATCAGTGAGCTACTTGAATCATGATAGTTAATCCTGTTTATAAAATACTTAACTAGCTGAAGTTTCTTAGATGTCTTGTTTTTTACCTTGGCAATGGTGGTTTAAGCCAAGAAATCCCACGGAAGACAAATAATTAGTGTGCCATTACTCCCCAGGCATCTGCATAAAGTCTAACACCTGCATGAAAAAAGAAGCATCTATTCTTTCAGACAGTTTAAGGTAACAGCATGGTTGGCATTTTGTAGACACAGCTTCCTATCAGTTCTAAGGGTTGTAGGCTGAGAAGAAACTTAAATTGAAAATAGAAGATGAATTAAATTATCAGGATAATTCAGGCAAAAAAGTAAAATAAAGTTTTGCAAATAAATCGGTCACATGCTATTCCTCAAAAACTATAGCTTGCTTTTCCTACAGACTGTTTTGAATTAACTCATCATTTAATTGATCAGTTGTTTCCCTGTAAATTGCTTGAAGAGCAGCATGAATAGAGTTGTGAAAAGCTAGGAACTTTTGAGTCTAACAGACTTAGATTTGAAACTTGGCTATAACATTACCTAGCTGGGTAGGTACATAACCTTGCTTAAGCCTCAGTTTCTTCTTTTGTAAAAATGGAATAATACCTTACTCACATTTATCAGGAGGATTGAATAAGGTCGTGTATGAAAAAGATTGACTTTTGAGTATGTAGGTGCTCAGTAAACATTAGGATTTCTTTAGTGCATTTAATCAGCTACAGGTATGTAAGACTTTTTTTTTTTTTTTTTTTTTTTTTGTGGTACGCGGGCCTCTCACCGCCGCGGCCCCTCCCGTTGCGGAGCACAGGCTCCGGACGCGCAGGCTCAGCAGCCATGGCTCACGGGCCCAGCAGCTCCGCGGCACGTGGGATCCTCCAGGACCGGGGCACGAACCCGCGTCCCCCGCATCGGCAGGCGGACTCTCAACCACTGCGCCACCAGGGAAGCCCTGTAAGACTTTTTAAAACAGGCTTCAGATCTTATACAGTTTTGGTAGTATTATAGGTATGATTTCCATATATAACTTCTCTTTAGTCAGTTGTAGGTATGTAAAAATTTTGTTGTTGTACTTTAGATATAATATATATCTTTGTAGTGTATTCTTATGATCTCCATAAAACTCTTCAGTATGTACATCCATGAATGAAGCAGAGAAGAGTTTGTTTCTTACAAAAGGACAAGAATTTTGAAAATACAAAAGATTTCAAAACATTCTTAAATAAGAAAATAATTGAGTTGCTCAATGTAGAATATTTGAGAATTATACAGTGATATAAATTGAAAAGTGAAAATATTCTTTCTTTCCATATTCCAAAGACATTTGAATATTTCTATACATATCCATATTTTTTAATAAAACTGAGATCATATTGTATTTGCTAAGATTTGATAAACATTTCATTTAATAACATATTAGTCCTTCCTCATGACAAATATTTTTATAAGCATAATTTTTAATGACTGCAAAATATTCAGGTGAATGATCTTACAATAATTTATCAAACCATTTACTATTTTTGGATGCTTAGGTTGTTTCTAACTTACGGCTATTACATAATTTTATTTAACTAACAAATTTTTGTCTACATTTTTTTGTTGTCTTCTTTGGTAACCTAGTTGTCAATGAATATAGGCATTTTTGACCTGTTTAGAATTTAATTCCAAATTCTGCAAGAGTTGTAGCACTTTATACTTCCACAAATAAAATGCAAGAATATACTTCTCAAATCCCCTTTGCATAAGTTGAGCATGTTATTTTTTAAAACTTTTGTGAATTTAATAAATGAAAAATTGAATTTCTATCAAAAGTGTATGAGTACCGGTTTCTGGTAAACCGAATCAGCACTGGATATTATCAACAAAACAAGGTATTTTATTTGTTTTGGCGAAATTTATTTTTTAAATTAAAGGACTTTTTAAATTGGTAGTGGGATTGGACATTTTTTTTCTATGTTTATTGGAATTTGAATTGTCTTCTTTGGTGAATCATCTTCTCTCATCCTTTTATCATTTATCTATTGGTGTGTTTATCTTATTCTTATTGACTTATAAGAACTATTTATATATTAAAATAAAAACCACTTAGTATTTTGCATTTATTTTTGGCCTTTTAACATTATGATGTTTTAAAATTAATATAGTTTTATGTTTTTATATTAAAAAATAAATGCTTTCCTTTATAATATTATAAACTTCAATACTTATATTACTTTCAAATATTTTACTCATAGAGTAGTAAAATTATTGCTTAAAATTAATTCTCCTTTTATAGTTTTTTTTACATTTATACAAACTGTCTGAAATTTATTTCTGTATTTATGAAGAGATAGGGTGTTAGTTTTATTTTTTTCCATACAGTAGGCCAACCTACTATCAGAGAGTTGGTCTTTTCCAGTCTCCTATATTGGTTAAGTCTCGTGGATTTATGACAGTTTTTGACTTACTTCTCAGTTATCGATTAGATCTATTTATCTGTAGATAGTTTTTCCCTAATATTATGCTCTTTTATGCAATACAAATCTTCATCATTTTATCATTGTTTTGGCAATAATAAAATAATAATTGCAATAAATGATAATTATGATTAGGACAAGAATGATCACTTTACTCAAGTCAGTGACTCATATGCAAGGTAACCTTGGGTAAGCTACTTATTTACCCATTGGGGTAAGTAAAGTGGGAAGCATCTGTAAAATGGGCAGAATAGTATCTAGTGAACATTATGGTTTACTCTTCAAAAGGCATTCCACTCCAACTCTTTAGTGGCCAGTTATGATAGTCTTTTCATGCTAAACAGTGATTGCTTTAGATAAGGTCTTGTCTAAGCCAATTGGGCCAATAAAACTTGAGAAAAGTCTTAGGGCTTCTGGGCAAGAAGCTTCCTGCACTTTAACAGTTGGGTAAAAGTGGTTTTGGTCTGTCTGTATCTCTCTCTGACACACATGCACATTTCCCTTACACATGAACAAGGAGTTCCATTTCCCTGTCTACTACTGGCAGTCGTCTTGAGATTATGAGGCAAGCAGCCTGAGGACTACAGCTGACTCAGAGAGAGGGAAAAGTTAAGAAAATAACAGAAGGTGGAGCCTGGAGCCCGTATCTCCCTTTGTCTGAAGCCCACACTACTTCTGGCAGGTTACTGTTACTTGCAACTGAAAGCATCCTGATTGATACATATTATCTCTTCCTAGTTTAGTGTGCTCAGCGAATACAAGCATGATTCCATAGTGCTTTAGAATATCACCAGGAATGCAGCAATATGTGGTTGTCAGGTATGAAATGTTGCTGTCATTATGCATGAGTTAGTTGATCACACATCTCTGTTAGCAGAAATGTTTGAGCATGCAGCTTCAATATATTTGTTTACCAGATGCATTACTGTAAATACCTATGTGATATATAAATAAAAATATATATTAGACATAATATATGTAACATTGAATATTATATACATTATAAAAATTCACAAAACAGGAAGGAACTCGGAAGAGATAAAGATGAAGTAAGTAATTTAAAAATAATTTTTTGTTCACTTATTAATGTTACAGAAAACCCTTCCCCACTAACAGCATCATTATTAAATATATTTATTTTATAAAAATATATACTGGATTGGGCTTCCCTGGTGGCGCAGTGGTTGAGAGTCCACCTGCCGATGCAGGGGACACGGGTTCGTGCCCCGGTCCGGGAAGATCCCACATGCCGCCGAGCGGCTGGGCCTGTGAGCCATGGCTACTGAGCCTGCGCGTCTGGAGCCTGTGCTCCGCAACTGGAGAGGCCACAACAGTGAGAGGCCTGCGTACCGCAAGAAAAAAAAATCTACTGGATCACACACTATTACCTAACCCTTATCATCTCAGAAAGGTCAATAAATCATGAACAGTTGTCTTAAAAAAAATGTCACAACTGTACTTTAAATTCAACCACTCTTTTAAGTACTTTTTGAAGAAGTTACCAGCAAAATCTGTAATATACCAGGCTTCTCTCCCAATCTAATGTCAGGTATTGTAAAGACTCTATTCTTTAAAGTAATATATGTAGGTATGTTTAGCCTCATGCACAAACTGCAATAGGCCATAATATGCTGAAAGCTGGTCGATGAATTAAGGCTTTTCTGTTGACCCTCGGCATTGCTAAAACCACATACCTCCCTCAGCCAAACTGACAAACCTTTTATGGTAGGTTGACCAATTTAGGGTGTCAGTGTCAACTGTGTATTAAATATTATAGGGTTCTTTTATTCCTTTTTAAAGATAAAGATAAACTCATTATTTCTCCCATATGTCAATAAATTGGCATGTCCTCCTGGCATATGAATGCCCTTCACTGGAATACATCGGTTAGATATCAACTGTGAGCCGCTAAAAAAAAAAAAAAATCTAATTTTTTTTTGGAAAGAGCCATCATGAGGTTACATGTCAAAACAATTAAAAACCAACCCTAAGAAATAGAATATTCTAGTTGATAAACTGCTATGAATGTAGAGGCTCTTGTTTTTATTGTGGCCCCAGTATTGATTATAAACCTTATAATCACAGTCAGAAGCACAAAACTAGAGTTGTTGGTGCTAATGTGGAAATTGAGGAATAGCAGTGTTAAATCAATGAGACCACTTCGCCAGTGAAGGGGGGTAGAACTAGGAATTTATCATAGTATAACAAAACCACATGAAGTATTGCCTTAAATGCTTTCAGCATCCAAAGAGAACCAGTAATATTATCATTTATTTGTATAAAGATTCAGATGGTTTTGAAAAAGGTTAAAATATAGTTATATCTGGGTACTCTGAACTCTTGGAAAGTGAGTTGTACTATATAGCCAAACTGTACTGCTTCTTAAGGATTAAACCCTCAACAATCAACACTTTTATTATATTTTAATTTTTCTAGTATGAGTTTCAGTCATTTATGTACTAAGCAAACATTTCCAAGAGTCTTCTGTAAATTCCTATAGACTGTTCCTGTGACGTGTGTAAGACCATTTGCCACATCTGTAAAGAGCTCTGCACCGCTGCCCTTTTTAAATTCGTGCTTTGCTTTTTATGGTGTTTCTATCTTTTCTTTTTCTTCTATACTGTCACATCTTGTTAATATACTAAGTTCTGCTTGTGGGAAATACCCTTCTACAGCCCTTCTCTCCCTTCCTAATTTGCTGCTTCAAATCGGTTTTGGTCCTGAAACAAGTTAGAAATGTTCATTAACAACTAAGTTGGCTTGAATTACTGACATAAGTTCTCTCCTATGAGCAGAGTGTGTCAGTTTTACTGCCTGTGTGTTATAATATACATTTCAATTACTTGATATTCTTTTCTTGGCTTTGAGATTGGTGAGGAAGCCACAGACCCATGCTTCAGAATGGGTAAATTGTTACTCTGGTGCTCAGTGTTTTCTGCTTTTGACCTGATGGCAGTGGATTCCTTGAAACCTGTCATGTCTCTGTGTTGATTGTTAAGCCTTCACTCATGAAGAATGATTATAATGCATTTCCTGTTACTTCAACTTCTTAAATGAGGTTTTCTCAGAATATAGGATATGAAAAAACATATAAACATCCTTAGAAATACCAGAAAAGAATTCTGCACTGAACACTAGTGACACCCTACTGAATTTTTAAAAATTCCTTTAATCTAAGACCAAATTGCAATGTATTAATTGACTTTGGATTGTTTCTTTTTGACTTCTGGGAACTCAGAGTCATTGTCTCAATTTTTGACTGAAATAAAGTAAGAAGTAAATAAATGGAAAATAAAATGTTTTTATTGTTTGTCCCACAATAAAATTTAATTTATTTGACTATTTACCAGAATTAGAATTGACGGTGTTCACTTGATATTTGAAGTGCATTTTATGATGGTGTTCACTTGATATTTGAAGTGCATTTTATGATAGATTTTTTTTGCAGTTTTAAAATTATTTAAGACCCTTTTTTGAGAAGTTACAGAAATGCATAAATCACACAGAATGAAGTCCAATAATACTACTTTCTGTATGCTTTGTATTTTACAATTTCCAAAGCATTCTCTCCATAACTTAATTTTTTAGTTCTCATGAACCATGTCAAGAGGTAAACGGGGCAGTTATTACAACTGTTTTACAGATGAGAAAACTGAGCCACGTTTGCAGCTAAGGGACTGACCAAGGAGGTCACATAGCTAGCTTGTAATTGACAGAACTTGGATGTGAATGTGAATATAGTCAGTGCTTTTTGCCCTTCAGATGTTGCCTGGGTGTGGTTCATAGAAGTACTGATATGAAAATGAATGCTTAATAAAAACCTGTTGACTGATGGATCGGTATGGAAGCAAGTCATGTCTAATGGAAGTGAGAAGAGGCTGACAAGAATGTCGGAATCGGCCTGGAGAGGGCCTGGCACGTGCCTGTGCATTTTGTTCTCAGTCACTGCTAGATCCTATTCCTACTGTCCATGAAATGACCCAGGAATCCTTCTTCCCTGGCAGCGTCTGCAGCTGCTATATGTGGACCAGCTCTCCACGGAACTAGGATTAAGGAAGGGCCATAGAAGAGTGATCTCCCCACTAAATAGGCTGATAAAATGTTCAAGAGTCACAGCTGTTAGAAACAGCAGGTCTTTTGTTCCCTGTGCATGTGGAAAAAGATCACTGGAACAAAGTTCCAGTTCTTCAAAATTCAAAGTTCTAGGACTTCAAAGTTTTGTGGGTTTTTTTTTGTTTTCTTTAATCTTGGGAGAGCACTTTAGAATGATGTGCCACATTATCAATACATACAGTATTTTACAAAAATCAGTCCTTTGTCCCCAGAAGCTCATTTCCTTTTTTATTTAGCTCAGGACATATCCTAGGAACTTAGTAAAGGGCATGCTACAATATTAAGAATTCTATAATTAATGTTGGCCAGGATTTGAATTTAAATCCTTTACTTTTCAGAGTCTAATTAAACTGAGACATTATTGTGAGTGGAATGAGACATTTTCCTGACCAACCGTATATTAATGGTTTAATGTGTAAGGATTTTATGTTAAAAGTTTAAAACATATTTGGAATAATGCGTTTTCCTTTGAAGTCAGGAAGAGTGAAAAGTTATCTTGCCTTAACATAAAAGGAAATCACCTTTGATAAAAGTGGCCTTATTAGGGCAAATATTATTTTATCTCTTTACAATTCTTAGTAGCTCTAAAATATACCACAAAATTGTAAATATAATTACAAACACTATACCAACATAACTGCTGTAGTTCAGTAGGTTTGGGTTCTAAATAACTAATTCATTTTAGATCAGGTTTTTAGCTGTGAAATTGAACTCTTTGGGGAATGATGTTAATATTTGCAGGTAGCTTAACTGCAAAACTGTCAATATAACAGAATAGTGTATTCAAGTGCTTAATTTCAGGTTTTACTTGGGCTGTAAAAGGTAGTTTAATATATGTCCTAGAAAGTCAGCTATAAGAAAATAATCATCTGTTGATGTTTACAATGTATTCTAGAAAGGAAATACTGTTCATTTTCTGGCAATCATTTTTCCCCCCAGAATTATAAATTATATGCATTAAGAGCATTAACATCTTAGATGTCCATAGCAACTTTTCTCTAATAATTCAAGTGCTTTTACTTCTATTATTTCATTGTATGTTAACATCACTATATATATGTACTTCATTCACAAATCAAACTCACAAATCAATATACTATATGTACTTCATTCACAAATCAATGTTAATTGAAAATAGCATTATAAAATTTAAACTTAAAAGAGAAATGCATAACCTGAAATCTATAAACTATAAAAATTATAAAAAGACAAACCTCCAAAAATGCTCTGTTCCAAAATAATATTCTTCAAATTTCACAAAGATGAAAATATTAGTTGGATTATTTAAAATACAACTAATATTGAATAAAATCATCAGGCATAAATAAAACAGTAAGAATTGGTGTAAAATAAGCCTTCAGTTTTTATGTAAAAATAAAAGTGTGTTTTCATGCTCATACAAGCTTATAATCTTTTTCTGCCCCACTTCTCTGATCTTAGGAAGAAAGGATCAAATTCTTTTGCTTTTTTCTCCGTTTCATCGAAATAGAAATCATAGATCTTAGGAGAAGGGGACAAGAAAGCGAAACAAAGGGCAAAGCTAAGGGCGAAGTGGACTGAAAAGAAGGCTTCATACATTTCCCCAAATCTGACTGCTCTCTGGAGTTGGCTTATCAATGTCTTGTGTAGTAGTAGTAATAATAGTGGCAGTGGTATAATTGTCACTCACATAGATATTCTTCCTGAAAATAGAGAAATAGCCTATTAATTTTAGGAAGAGTATAACTTTCACAAAGCCCTCAGATTTAGGCCCAGGGCACTGAAAAGAATGTCTGAGCACTAGGAAATGTTTAATTTAAGATTGAACTTGGACCATTTACCTTTTTTTTTTAAATTTATTTTTGGCTGCATTGGGTCTTTGTTGCTGCACGCGGGCTTTCTCTAGTTGCGGCGAGCGGGGGCTACTCTTCCTTGCGGCGTGCAGGCTCCTCATTGCGGTGGCTTCTCTTGTTGTGGAGCACGGGCTCTAGGTGTGCGGGCTTCAGTAGTTGTGGCGCGCGGGCTTACTTGCTTCACCGCATGTGAGATCTCCCCGGACCAGGGATTGAACCCATGTCCCCTGCACTGGCAGGCGGATTCTTAACCACTGTGCCACCAGGGAAGTCCCGGACCATTTACCTTTGATTGTCACCACCAGCAAATCCTGAAGTTGAATCTCTTGAAACTTACTATGGTTTCAGCAGCACAGGGGTTAAATTTCCTTCCAACCTGCCCTAGATTCTTCTCAGGAGCTGGGAAGGCAGTTCTCCCAATTCCCAAGTAAGTTATTCAACACAGCATAAGGCAGAGCTCAAATTCTTCTGTTGAGAACTTATCACTACTCAAACCAAAAGGAAATCTAAAGAAGGCTGCCAAAATGCTTCTCTGCTGCCCTCCCCCACCAAGGGAGATATAAAAATGGCAGAGTTACAAAGCAAACTACAGTGTATGGAACATATATATATATATATATATATATATATATATATATATATAAAAATATATATATATAAATTTAAAAAGCCCACCACTTTGTCTTATTTGCATGAGCACAAATCGCTTTCAACTTAATGCCAGAGAAAAAGGCAACATTCCCTGTGATGACTTGCTGAAAAGCTCACTGTATTTGTTTGATAATGGATTTTCGTTCATTGTCATGTACTTCACTCTTCATCAGCAGGAGCACTTCAGGGTAAAGAAACAGGCTTTTACCACACTGGAACAAAAGCTATATAAGGAAAAAAAAGTCCTGAGCAGATGGAATATTATTTGCATTTGCACAAATAGTGGTTTTTATCACAATTCATATTACTCCATTGTGAGCTAAAGTAAGCCAGATGTGTCTACAGCACGCTGCAGATGTAGAATCGGCTTTTTGTTTGTCAGACTCAGAGGTCCCAACCTTATGATCTTTGTACTTGTATATCCATTAGTTTTATTTCAGTTACTTATCAGGAGGGAAAAGAAGAAAATGGCACTATGTATTTAAGAGGACCATTGCAGAGAGGGCCAAATTAACTATTTTTTATTTTCATGAGTGAGGATCAAATAGGTTTCAGTTATCTGAATGTCCATCTAGAGGTCTAGATGATGATGTAAAATTAAAAAGCAGAATGTTAAGTGTAATAAAAATTTAGTTCTCTATGATTACATTAAATAATCCTTGACATATATTTTGTTCTTAAGTATCTCTTATGCAAAGTAGAAAGACAAGTTATTTGACATGATTGAAATAGAATTTTAGGTGTGAAAGGAATCTTTGACACTATCTAGACCAACTTCCTCATTTTACAAGTCAGGGAACTGAGGCTCTGGCACTGAAGTGAGTTGTCAGAACTGGTACAGATAGAACTGGAGCCTGGTCTCCTGACCTTGAATCCCATCATCTATCCATATATCAGCATTTTCTAAAATGTTTTAGTTGGGCTACAAGCTTGAACAGGTTTGATAATTCAGGCTTCTAAAAAAGTTAAGCTAACAATTTTTTCTCAGCCTTTAGTATATGTCATCTCTGTTGTACCTTTCTAAGAGCAGGAAATAATAAACAGTGTTTCCCAAAGTCTCTTGGCCCAGACCCCCATTTTCCAAAATACATAACAAGGGTCACTTGTGTAGAATGTTCTTTGGGGGGTTGCAGCAATGGAGTATTACATCTCCTTTTCCCTTCATTACAATGAAAAGACATTGAACAAGTTTAAAGAAATCACAAGGGAAAAAATCCTCGATGACATCAAATTCTGGTAAAGATAAAATAAAGGTATTCAGTTTAATTAAAAACAAGTGATATATTTAAAGCTAGCTAGACATTTTTGATCAGTTAACATTCATTTATTTCATTTCTTAAACAAACCTCTGCTTTCCATGTTATTCACTATGTCTTATTTAAAAAGAGTGTGCTCGTCCATCCATGCTGATAGTGGAATAGTGGCTGCTTTCCATCTGCGTTAACTCAGGGTCTAGTTGGTAACCCAAGAGCCATTTTTATCTGGCTTTGAGATGTTCTCATTCATTTGTCCATTTAATCATGTAATGATATGATTGAGCCCCTAGTATATATCAGGCACTGTGCTAGGCATTGAGACTGTTGAAGTAAATAAGTAGAGCACTTCTCCTCAAGGAGCTTACAGTCTAGTCAGGGAGAACCAAATAACAAACAAATAAACAATTATGAACAAGTTAACAAACATACAAAGAAAAAATAGTTACAATAAAATACATTATACTATATTCCATACCACATATTATCGTAGCATATTTTCTGATAGCATAATACACAAAAGTGCTTATAACAGGATGCCATGGATGCAAGTGGAAGGGCATATTACACAGACCAAGAGGTCAAGGAAAGCCTCCTGATAGAAAGAACTATCTCAACTACGACCTGGAGGATATAACCAGATGTCAGCTATTGTTAAGCACGATGGGAAAGGGAGAAAGAAAAAACATTCTAAGCATAGAGACTAGAATGTACAAAGACCAAGAGTTGAATGAGGACATGACATGTTCTAGGGATTCTGGTGCTACTGTTTGCATGTGCCGGGGCATAGAGTGTGACAAGGAGGCTAGAAGATATAAGGCTGGAGAATTAAGTAGACACCAGAAGATGAGGCTGTCCTGAACTGTGTTAAAGAGTTGAGACTTCATCCCCTGAACAGTGGGTATGGGAAGCCTCTGAAGGATTTTACTTTGTCAGACAAGTTAAAAGGCTGTGAAATAATCTAGGAGAAAAATGGTGGTGAACTGAACATAGTAGTGGTGGAGATGAAAACAAGTGGACAGTTTGAAGAACACTAAGGAGGCAGCATATACAGTTCTTAGGGATGGAAGACTTGTGTGGACTGGGAAGAGAGATGACTGTAGATGACTCATGTGGCTGGGGCATCGGTAGGCTACTTTACTTAGTTATATTTGGTTTAGGTTATTTCTTTAACTACCTGACAGCAAAGAAGAAAAAGTACCTTAACTTAGATTTGAAATGATATAGAGTCACAGGGATGCAGTGACCTTCTAAAAGCTGAGGTTAGAAGAAAAATGCTTTTAATCTCTTCTTATTGTAAAAATAGAAATGTTTGTATCATAATAACTTTTTAGCTATAAAGAAATCTTTTTTTTTTTTCTTCTGTACGCGGGCCTCTCACTGTTGTGGCCTCTCCCGTTGTGGAGCACAGGCTCTGGACGCACAGGCTCAGTAGCTGTGGCTCACGGGCCCAGCCGCTCCGCGGCATGTGGTATCTTCCCGGACCGGGGCACGAACCCGTGTCCCCTGAATCGGCAGGCAGACCCTCAACCACGGAGCCACTAGGGAAGCCCAAGAAAGCATTTTAATTTAGTAAATGTGCATAATCTGCAAAAGTAGATGAAGAAAATAATGTCATTTCTCACTTAGAGGTAGTTGCTACTCTAATATACGGATATTTCTAACTGTCTGAAAGCTTATTATCTGAATTCAGGAACTGAATTTTTATAGCATGAAATATTTGTATTTCTTTACAATCTTCTTATGTGTACATGTCACAAAATTGGCTTCATATTATATGTGTAACTGTGTCCCAATTTTTTATTTAACATTTTGTTGTATACATTTGTCTTGTGTCATCATATAATCTTTAAAAATGTGATTGTACTGACAGGACAATAATCCACTGTACTATAATTTTTTAACCATTTCCCTATTGAAGAACATTAGGGGTTTTTTTTTCACCATAATAAATGCTGTGGCAATGAACATTTTTAAATGTAATATTAGCCTTTGATTGTTTTTTAGGATACTTTCCTAGAAGTGGAATTGCTTAATCAAAAGTTACTCACATCTTGAAGTCTCTTAATAGATAATGCCAAATTGACCTTATACTTTATAACAATATTTTGAGTGTTCCCTGTGTTCCGGGAACATTGTGTTTGAGTGTTCCCAGAAAGCAGAAACATTTCAGAAAAAAATGTCTTTAAATCAGGAGTACATAACAGATATTTGAGTTATGGGAAAATGGGTTTTGTTATTCATTTGAAAAGCAGCAGTAGATATACCTGCCATAAAAAACAAGTACTTAGTGTCTCTTCACACCAACTGAACGTAGAGCATTTACCACAGCCTAACAAAAGTGGAGACAGTGAAAGAGCTCTAGTATGAAATGATCTTATCATTTTGTTATATGGTCAGTGGAGAGTAAATTAGACAATACATGATCAAATGTTTGACTTATATACTTCCACCAAGAAATAAGTCAGACAGAGAAAGACAAATACTGTACGATATCACTTATATGTGGAATCTAAAAAATATAACAAACTCATGAACATAACAACATCTCTCTGTTAGAGGATGAAGAATGGAAGAGCCAACCAAACCTCGAAGAGGTATTATGATTGTGTAATGTTGTTACAGATGACTATACATACACAAGGTACACAAAGGAGAAGAGCACTCCAGAGGGAGGTAGCAGGAACAAAGCCCTACTCTTTAAATGCTGATGTTTTCAAATCTAGAGGGTTCACCTTCTGCTATCTTTTATTTCTCACTTTATGGGCTATCTGCCAAGTCTTATCCACCCAGAGGCAAACACTGGTATAGATATACTAGTCTCAAGCCTATATATCTATTGGATCACCAGAACTATATTCTTAACTCACTGGATGGCTCCACTTGGATATTCAGCACACACTTTATTTTATTTTTAAAGTATTGTTTAATTGAATTATAGTTGATATACAATATTATATGTTACAGGTGTACAATATAGTGATTCACAATATTTAAAGGTCACGCTCCATTTATAGCTATTATAAAATATTGGCTATATTCCCTGTGCTGTGCAATATAACCTTGTAGCTTAGTTTATACATAATAGTTTGTACCTCTTTATCTCCTACCACTCTGTTGCCCCTCCCCCCTTCCCTCTCCCCATGGGTAGCCACTAGTTTTTTCTCTATATCTGTGAGTCTGCTTCTTTTTTGTTATATCCACTAGTTTGTTGTATTTTTTAGATTTCACATATAAGTGATATCCTATAGTATTTGTCTTTCTCTGTCTGATTATTTCACTTAATAACTCCAAGTCCTTCCATGTTGCTGCAAATGGCAAAATTTCTTCTTTTATGGCAGAATAGTATTCCATTTGTGTATATATATACCACATCTTCTTTATCTATTCATCTGTTGATGGTCACTTTGGTTGCTTCCGTATCTTGACTATTGTGAATAGTGCTGCTATGAACATTGGGGTGCATGTATCTCTTCGAATTAGTGTTTTCGTTTTTTTTCAGATATATACCCAGGAGTGGAATTGCTCGGTCATGTGGTAGTTCTATTTTTAGTTTTCTGAGAAACCGCCATACTGTTTTCCACAGTGGCTGCACCAGTTTATGTTTCCACCAACAGTCAACATACACTTTAAATGAAACATGATTTGTTCCCTTCCAATCAGCCTTTACTCCTATATGTACTTAGATTAACTGGATTCCAGAATCTTCTTAGATTTCTTACTGTTCCTCAACATTTAAAATTCTTTGAAAAAAAAAATCAATAGGAACTATTTTTTCTCTTTCTTGAATGTCTCTTGAATCTGCCTTTTCCTCCTATTCTTGCTGCTATTGCCTCAGTTCACGCCTTTATTATTTCTTATTGAGAATATTGCTCTCTAATGCTACAGAGCAATGTAGCATAGATATGGTAAAGTAAAAAGAATATAGGCTTTGGAGTTGAACAAACCTTTAGAATATCATTTCCAACTCTTAATATTTAAATAAAGTTTTTGAAGTTACTTAATTTATTTGGGTCATGATTTTTCCCTCTGTAAAATGAGGAATCATATTTACTTTCAGGGTTATTGTAAAGATTTAATATTATAATATACATAAAGTACCCAGTACCATGCCTAGTATGTAATAGCTGTTTAATAAATGACAGGTACCTTTTGTATGCAGTTGTAGTATGAAATAAATGCAATTAAGAGACAAACAAAAGAAGAATGATACTGACACATGTAACTGGGAATTTCAGGACACTGTCACCCAGGGCTGACACAATGTTGTAGAGCTCTTTTTTCCCTTTCACCTCTGTTTTTTCTCATATGTTGGCTTCTATTTTATACAGACTCTTTCTGTGTAATGGCAGGATGGCTGTTGGGAACTCTCAGCCTGCATCTTTAGACTATGTTTACTGAAAGGATCCATGGCTTAACCTCAGGAAAGAACTCAGATTGGCTCTGCTTGAATCACATGCTTATCCATGAACCAACTGTGCGTCCCAGGAAATGCAGCACTAAAATTGACCCAACCTTGTGGTTCTGTGGGACACTGATTGACAGTCCCACCAAGACTGCCCAGAGTGGAGAGGAAGTTCTCACGAGGAAATGAACACTTTCAGACAAAACAACATGCCCACCATACCTTCCCTACCCAATCTCCTTGTCTCCAGTATTTCTATCCAGCGTATCCTCCATGAGATAAGATTATTTTTCGAAAATGTAGAATGTACTATGTAACTCTCAAAACCTTAAAAAACTATACTCTGCTTAGAGAACATAGCACCAACTTCTTTACAGGGCTTCAAATATGCACACTATTTGACCTCAGCAACCTTCCATTCTTTCCCACTGTGTACCACCAATACCACCCAGTCCCTCAACATGCACTGAGTTTTCCCTCTTCTTGCTTTTGCTCAAGGTCTCTGCTTGGAATGACTTTAGTTTCCATCTTAGCATGGGGGTAGCCAATTTGTTTTTCTAGACTTCAATGGATTTAATTCTTCTGGTTTACCCAGAACTCCTCTTTCTAGGAGAACCTGCTTCTCTCCCTTTGCAATGATGCGTTTCTGAAAGCCTTGCCAATCACCGACCTAGGCCGTATACATCATCATGCTTGTGACCCCAATGATTGATCCAAGGGTGAGCAAGTAACCCCAGCTGGGCCAGTTGGAGTCCTTCCAAGGTTGAAGGTAGGTAAGGGACACCCTTTCCTTCTGAATCATTACTTTGGAATGACGTTTAGCCCAAAGCTGCCAGTGACCATGTTCCCTATGACAAGGAGAAAGCTCACATGTAGTAGGAGACAATGAGGCCAACATGCAAAAAGAATCAGATAAGAGAGCTGGGAGACTAAGGGAGTCAAGGTGGTCCAGCCCTTGTTCTAATAGTGGTAAACCATAATCTCCTTTTTCCCCTTAAACCACTTTGAATTGAGTCTCTGTCACTTGAAAGGAATAGTCTTCAGGTCCACATTAAATATTTCTTCCTCTATGCAGCCTTTCTAGACTGTAACCTTATAGACCTGCTTTATTATACAATTACCATCTGCTTTTTCCAAAGGTATAGTTAAGTATTTACTTATTCCACTAGGTTCAATCATTCAGTAACATTTGCCAAGTGTTACTGTGTTTCCCACTGGGCTAGACTGGGAGCTTGTCTTATACCCCACTCAGCACAGTGCCTAGTACACAGTAGAATTTTAAAAAATGTTTATTACTTTGAATTGCTAAATGTTGTTCAAAGAAGGGTTTTCTTCCCATTGTGTCTGATGACATGTATTTCTCTCTCCATTCAGGTTCTGCACTGGTAATAGAATCACAAATGATCTACAATATTTCACTGAAAATGTAATTTTTGAAAAATACGTGAACAAGTGGAGAACATAAGCTACATTCGAAGTAGAAAAGGTTAGTTTTCAAATAATGAACTTAAGCCATTTCTGTGTCTTACCTCTAAATAGCAGGTACAAATTGGTTTATTTGCATTTTCTTGGTTAATCACACATTTTGGAATAATCTTTCCATGTGGAAGTCATTGATAACAGGATCTAATGCCAGAGACCAAAGTGCCATTAGCTTCATTGAATTGAAGCATTTTCAGAGGTTGGAGTCAAAGCCTGGGAATTAGAAATTGTGGGTCTTAGTTACATCTTGGTCACAGATTGGTTGTTTTCTTAGAAGCATACAACCTCAAAAAATTCAAGTGCCTGTAAAATGAAGATGAGAATCTTTGCCTCCTTCAACATCAGGCTTCTACGTGGTTTAATGAAATATTACCTGTACACGCCTTTGATTTCCGAGGATGGTGTGCCTTACTTTCCTGAGCTCTTAAATAGAGTGGCCATGTAGCATCGTGGACGAACAGGTAAATTAAGGCCTCTGGCGTGGTGGAAAGCAAAGTCTAGGTGTTTGTAAGAAAGGCTCAGAAACAGGAGAGGGAAGGGAGCCACCCTGAATTGGTGGCTCCTCTCCACGAACTGCGTGTTAAGCAAGGGTCTTTACTTATCTGTAATCCTTCGAAAATTTTATGAGATAAATAGAGAACACATTTTACCCATAATGAGACCAAACTTCAGATACCTTAAATAATTTTCTTCAGGGTCACACAAACAACAACTGGATGATGGTCTGTGTGCTGGTCTTTGTAGAATTAATTATGCTGTCGGAAGGCTGTGCTTTTGGTGCTGGCATATTAAGCCATTTACTCATAACAGTTAATAAAAACTAGGCGCCTGTTTCGGACATTTTTTCAAAAGTAGTGCTATACATTTTATTATTGATTACTGTCAGCAATAAGAGGAACTTTGAGCTTCAGCATGTTTTGCTGTATCAGAATGGCTCATAAATTTAAAAAGTTAGCCCTTGAGTTTGTCTCTAGATGGGACTATAGGAATGCTGTGGGCATTCTTTCTCAAAGTACAGATTAGGCATCAGATTCACTTGTGAAGCTTGCTGAAAAAAAACAACCCCGGAGCCATTTCATGTAGATTCTCACTCTGAACAATGTGTGTGTGTGTGTGTGTGTGTGTGTGTGTGTGTGTGTGTGTGTGTGTGTGTGTGTGTGTGTGTGTGTGTGTGTGTGTGTGTGTGTGTGTGTGTGTGTGTGTGTGTGTGTGTGTGTGTGTGTTTACACGCTCTTCTCTGAGATAGGAAGATAGTGATCCAAGAATGACAGGTTTCCCTGGGAGAAGACTCAAGCCAGTCCAGGGGAGGTGCATGAGTGTGGGAAACTCTATGAAATCTAGGTTATCTGTAAGGTATCCTGGAGTCCCTAAACTCTCCCTCCAGATGTACACATTTCTAAATTGGCTTTGGAATTGACCCGTTCTTCATAAAACTTGTGTGGCAGAGACAACACCTGGTCCTGACAGGTTATCCTCTCTCATCCGGGAGCATGTTCAAGTCAAAACAGCTAACAGAGGGGAGGAGAGAGCACTCTGGGTGAACATGGGAAGCAGGGAAAGTGAGAATCCTTTGGCAACAAGCCCAAAACCTTACCATTAAGGAGGCTGCACCCCTTTCAACCACCAGATAAGACGGGATAATACCTTCATGTTTCACTTGGCCAGTTTATAATGTGGCACTCAAAGGGAAGCAAGAGTGTCAAGCTGGTGTCTGCATTATCTGATTTCCCCCACACTGCCCCTGCTGTCCCCCATTGTGTCAGAAGTGCATTACTTGTTGGAGCAGTGAGGCTCAGCAAACCTGGAGAGTGGGGCTGGGAGGATTATGGGGAAGAGCAGTGAGGCTCAACTAATGTGGGGGAGTGGAGAGAGGCAGGGACACATATAACAGCACAAGCTCTGCTTTGACTCACATGACCAAATCCAGCTGAAAAGCCGGTTCAGATTTTAGTGTAACAACTCTATTGGCAAAAGACAGCAAGGGTTTTCCCCAAGCTGTTTCTTCAGAATTCAGAGGAAACAGTGCTAGAAGGATGTAAATACTACTCTCTTAATTTATTTTATTAAAAAGAAGTTTAAGTGTGTGCATGTGTGTGTGTATATACACGTGTGTGCACTCATTCATTCCTCCCTACACTGGCATGGAAACATGGAAGGAGTCTCTCTTGGAAATGGCCATACAGTGCTATAGGATAAAGCTATTTCACTGATATTTTTCTTGTCCATAACACACAGAATTTAATCTGATGTTCCTTCCCCATGGAAACTGGCAATATTCAAACCATATAGCATGGGTGTCTGATGAGGATTAGGGTGTATGAGGGTCCACAGCTTAATTTGAGACTATATGCAAAATTCTATATGCAAAAATAAACAGTCTGTGGCATAGCCAAAACAAGTATAGATTGACTATGAATTCTGAACAGTTCATACACTCATTCTTAATCAATATAGGTATAGTAATCACATTGATTATGAAAACTGATCTTAGGGACTTCCCTGGTGGCACAGTCGTTAAGAATCCGCCTGCCAAAAAAAAAAAAAAAGAATACACCTGCTAATGCAAGGGACACAGGTTCCATCCCTGGTCCGGGAAGATCCCACATGAGGCGGGGCAACTAAGCCCATGTGCCTGCGTGCCTAGCGCCCATGCTCTGCAACAAGAGAAGCCACCGCAATGAGAAGCCTGCGCACCACAACGAAGAGTAGCTCTCACTCGCCGCGACCAGAGAAAGCCCGTGTGCAGCAACAAAAAGATCCAATGCAGCCAAATAAATAAATAAATAAAATTTTAGAAAAAGAAAACTGATCTTAGAAAACCATAGGGATCATTTAAAATATTGACGTTTAACAAGTCTAAATAGATCAGATCATAAGTGATGCCCTTTTCCTCATCTCCTTATGAAAGAAAAATTTAAATTCTTCAGGTGAGCATACCCGAAGAAAGTGCACAGTAACTTTTACTAGAGAATTCAACTGTACTTTTAAAATGAACATTAAGCAATAATAAACAGTAATAATAAAACAGCTACCCTTTACTGACTGACTACTGTGTACCTGACATAGTGGTGTTTTACATATATTATCTTAATTAATTCTCTCAAAAGCCATAGGACTTAATGCTTAATGCTGTTAGTATCCCCGTGAAGCCGAGAGAGTTCAAGTTCACACAGCTGAAATAAGTGGTGGATTTAGGAATGGCACCTATAAAAGCCTGATCCCTGGAACCTGGCTCTTAAGCATTACTCTATTCTAGAACCACAAACACCTTCAACATAACCCAGAGACGTAGCAAGAGGAGTTAAAAGACTAGTCATATTGGGCTTCCCTGGTGGCGCAGTGGTGGAGAGTCTGCCTGCCGATGCAGGGGACACGGGTTTGTGCCCCGGTCCGGGAAGATTCCACATCCCGCGGAGCGGCTGGGCCCGTGAGCCATGGCCGCTGAGCCTACGCGTCCGGAGCCTGTGCTCCACAACAGAAGGGGCCACAACAGTGAGAGGCCCGCGTACTGCAAAAAAAAAAAAAAAAAAGACATCATATTGATGGATCTAGGATGAGGTTTTCCAAATTCATAAATTGGGGTTGTTCAGTAGATCACATAACTTCATTAAAGTAAATCAAGTAATAAATTGGGGTTGTTCAGTAGATCATAAATTCATAAATTCATAAATTGGGGTTGTTCAGTAGATTCATAAATTCATAAATTGGGGTTGTTCAGTAGATCACATAACTTCATTAAAGTAAATCAAGTAATCCTCCTTGCTTGCTAGGCTGATATTTATAAAGGATGCGCCAGGGAGATAAATTTCCAGTTAAAGTTTGTTCCAAGCATGGCTGTTCCTATAAACTTATATAAGGTAACCACCATCCCACTGTCAAAAAGACCCCAGAGAAACCTTACTACAATCTCTTTAGGTTACTTTTAAATGAAGAACTGCTATTTAGAAAAGAAATATACTTTCACTGTAAATAAAAAAGAAAAATACAGATATATTCAAGAAAAAAAATCACCCATCCATAACTCCATCACTGTTTAATTTTGTTGTTATATTCTCCTAGTTTCTGTGTGTTCGTACATAAATTTCTATTGTTTTTTGTAATTTATTTAGTTATTTATTTAGTTTTGGCTGCGTTGGGTCTTCGTTGCTACACATGGGCTTTCTCTAGTTGCGGCGAGCAGGGGCTACTCTTCGTTGCGGTGCACGGGCTTCTCATTGCGGTGGCTTCTCTTGTAGCAGACCACGGGCTCTAGGCGCACGGGCTTCAGTAGTTGTGGCTCGCGGGCTTAGCTGCTCCGCGGCATGTGGGATCTTCCCGGACCAGGGCTTGAACCCATGTCCCCTGCATTGGCAGGCAGATTCTTAGCCACTGTGCCACCAGGGAAGTCCCATAAATTTCTATTTTTAAATAAAAATTAGATACACCATAATAATATTTCATTTACTGTCTTTTCCTGTCAATATATTAATATATGATTTAGCAGCCACAACCCAGCTTCACATCTTATGAATTGTGAAACTTCAGGAAAATTGTTTAGTTTCTAAGTGCCTCCAATTTTCTTTTTTGTAAAATAGAGATAATATCAATATAATGTTGCCATAAAGGTTTATTTTTAATATTTGAAAAATGCTTAGGGCAGTGCCTGGCACATAATATTATAAAATAAATACCGGAGAAAAGTATGTGTACCTTTTAAAGAATTCTTTCTGTATTCTTTTGTTACCTTCCAGAAAGAGTCTACCAACTGATATGCTTAGAGCACAGCATGTGAGTGGAGTACCCATTTTCCTGCTCCCGTGGCAGAGTGGTTAATAGTGTGGGAGGTCAGGCCAAAATCTTGCTCCATTGTCCAGTAGCCATGTTATCCTGGGAAAGTTGCTTGACCATGCTAAGGGTCACTTTCTTTTTCTGTAAAATGGGAATGACAATAAATATCTGCTTTTTAGGATTGTTAGGAAGCTGAAATGAGATGATATAAGTGATTAGCACAGTGCCTCACATAGAGAAAGGGATCAATAAATGCTAACTATTAGTCTATGTTTGCAGTCCCTCCACATTAAAGATAAGGAAAATTAGGACCAGTAAGTATGTCATCCATGGCTGAAGAACTAAAGTAATAAGCCAAAATGATACAGGAAATCCAATGAGAGGGATATTTCTGGCTCGAGGTGATAAATTGTTTTGTGCCTTGCTGACCAATATGGATATCTTTAAAAAAAAAATATTTCCAGGATGCCTTCCTGTGGTTAGCGCTCAGCATATATTCATTAGTGACATGGACAGTGGCACAGAAAGTATGCTCATTAAACCTGCTAGTGTGAGGGAGCGAGGGCATGAGCTTCACCTTGAAAGAAAGAACCAAGAAAATATGATTCTACCAGGAAATGTGATAGTAGTCTACTTGAAGAGAAAAATCGGTTGCCAAAGTACCACGTGCGAAATGAATGATTATGTTCAAACCAAGAAGAAAAAGCTCTATCAGCCAATCTGTGCAAAACAACTGTATGATGAATGTAATTCTACAGATTAAGTTAACCTGAAAGCCTTGAGCAGATAGACTGAGAACAGGGTGGTGTCCTGCTCTTTTGGGGCACCCCTGATCAGCCTTTCAGATAAGTAACAAGATAGGATTGGGTTCCCTAATGAGGGATGGTCTTGCAGAGTGTAGGACTTCATCAGAGGGGACCTACAATACAAATGGCTAAAAAAAAAAAAAAAAGAACAGCATTATTCACTTTGAGGAATTTGTCAGACATTTTTGTTATTTTTTTAAGTACAGGCAAGACTCTCTTAGGAAGTATACAGTTGTTTATTTCCACTGAGATTAGAACAATAGGAAGTGGATTTCAAACTGAAGCATGGAAGATTTAAGTTAGAATGATTGAAAAAAAACTTACAATTAGTGTGAAATGTAAAACACTGCAAATGATTACCAAGTAAAACTACGTAATCTTTCCAGAATTATTCAAAATAAGACTTTTCTGTATTAGTTTCAAATTATTTTCGTAGGTGTTAACTAAAGGCAGGAGAATAGGCTGGGTAGACTCTCAAGATTCCTTTCTATGATTTGATGATAAAAAAGACTTGATCCTATAAAGATTGCTCTGGCTTCTTTTCTATTGAGGCTACCCAAGGAACAGCTGTTGCCTTGACAACAAGGGACAGTCTTAGGTTCCTCATATGCTAGTAGGAAAATGGCCAATTTTCTTGTTCATAAGAGAAAACGGTTAATGTGTGCATTTCTTTCTCTCTCTCCCCCACCTGTCTCTCTTCCACTCTCTCTGTCCTACCATTATTAGCCACCCTTACATGAACCTCAGTGAAAGAGTTCAAAGAAGATGAGAAAAAGGTGGTAGAATAGTTTGTATTTTCAGAAATACCCACCGAAACTTCAGAAACTCATTCACAAAAGACTTTGGAGTAAGGTAATGCTATAGGAATACCAAGAGATCAGCCTTCAATGTGTAGAGAAGAAAAACAATGGATGACATAAAATTCTTAGAATGTGGGCAGACACACTGAACAGATTCCAAGAGGAAGGAATCAATACACCTTCACTGATGTCTCAACATGGGATGAATGACATAACCACCACTTCCAACTATCTAGATACACGTATATAGACATCACCCACTTTTGACTAAACTGAGTAGATTGTATACAGACCTAGCTTTACGTAAGATTTATGTGAATAATACTACAGAACATAGTAGAAGAACAGCAGTTACTTCACATACAATTCACTAAAGTAATAGGCAACAATTAGTTCCCCTAGGACAAAAACCTTAGGATAATACCTGCTTTCTCCTTTGCTACCTGAAATGTAGCCAAATGCAGGCTAGGAAACAGATTGACAACTGATAAAAAGTGCTTTGAGTAAACTTACCCATATATTATGTGGGGAGCTATAGCTCGTTGAATTAAAGTAAGCCAACTCTCTGCAGTGTCTCTTAAAGCCTCAACTATAAGAAAGCCAAGTTTGTTAGCCCAATGGAGTGGTGCTTTTTCCGTACAGAAGCATGGGAGGCTCATGCTGCAGCTCTGAACCAGCCTTGTTTTTATACTGCGCTCAAATGGATGGTGTGTTACAGTGTCATGACAACACACATTTTCTTGTATGTTTACCCTACCTTTTTCTACATAGTGATTATACGGTGGGTGTGTTTTTTGTTTGCTGTTTCCCCACTACCTCCCAAGGATTTTTTTTTTGGAGGGGTGATATTATTGTTGTTAAAAAGTATTTTTCTTCTGGTTATAAAAAAATTCAAGCTTGTTGTAAAGAATATGAAAAACGTTCACAGAATAACAAAGAAGGAAATGAAAGAATCTTGGTATTGTTTTGAAGAGCAGTACTGAAAGCAAAGAAAGCCAATACCAATATTTTTTTTACTAAATGCTAGGATAGCATAAGACACAGGATATTACTTCCTGCCTGTTTTCTTTATTTTTCTGTGTCTACCATGGTCCCGGGAGAATAACACTCTAATGATGTGCAAAAACATGCAGGTACCCGTAGGCGATGCTATATATTCTGATGACGTAGAGTGGGATTGTCAAGCACGTGAGAGAATATATAAGGTTGGAAAGGCTAAGCAAAACCACATTTACACTTTGATGAGATAATGTTAAGGATATTTTGAAAACTCTGCTACTTGTGGCACAATATTGCTGGTGGATTTTGGAGCTAGCTTTTCTCATCCCAAGCCCACTGGTCCCCAATATTTTTCACAGAATGAGAAGACCATCCTCTTGGTTGGTCCCACTTTTTTTTTTTTTTTTTTTTTTGCGGTACGCGGGCCTCTCACTGCTGTGGCCTCTCCGGTTGCGGAGCACAGGCTCCGGACGCGCGGGCTCAGCAGCCATGGCTCACGGGCCCAGCCGCTCCGCGGCATGTGGGATCTTCCCGGACCAGGGCACGAACCCGTGTCCCCTGCATCGACAGGCAGACTCTCAACCACTGCGCCACCAGGGAAGCCCTGGTTCCACTTTTAAACAGTCACAAAGTCTTATCTTCTGCCTTTTTTCTCTTTCCCTATTTCAGACCCACATTACTGATCCGCTTTCCATTCATCTCCCCCATTTAAAATTATTCAGTGTGTCCCTATTGTCTATAAGAAAATATCTTTGTGTTGTGGTACCTTTCAATTCTCCCTACCTCATCTCATGTTACTCTCCCAGGCAAATGCTATCCTCAAAAGTCACCCCATTTCCCATTCAGTAGTGTTGAACTACTTGTAATTTCTCACTTCTCTTCACCGCTCAGGCTCAAGATTTTCCATATTATTACCTTTTTATTGTTATTCTCTCTACCTGGAATACACTTTCACCTCAGCTTTTCTCCAGGAACATTTATATCCCCATCTTTGGAGTTTCAGATAAGACCTTATTCTTTTTTTTTTTTATAGAGTGCATACATTTTATTGCTTTCTCATTGGCTACATTATTTTTTTTAATTTTAATTTTATATTGGAGTGTAGTTGATTAACAATGATGTGTTAGTTATAGGTGTACAGCAAAGTGATTCAGTTATACCCATATGAGTGTCCATTCTTTTTCAAATTCTTTTCCCATTTCGGTTATTACAGAATATTGAGCCAAGTTCCCTGTGCTATACAGTAGGTCCTTGTTGGTTATCTATTTTAAATATAGTAGTGTATACATGTCAATCTCAAACTGCCAATCTAGCCCTCCCCCACACCCTTTCCCCCTGGTAACCATAAATTTGTTCTCTAAGTCTGTGCGTGTTTCTGTTTTGTAAATAAGTTAATTTGTATCATTTTTTTAGATTCCGCATGTAAGCAATATCATATGGTATTTGTCTTTCTGTGTCTAACTTACTTCACTTAGTATGATAATCTCTTGGTCGATCCATGCTGCTGCAAATGGCATTATTTCATTATTTTTAATTTCTGAGTAATAATCCATTGTATATATGTAGCACATTTTCTTTATTCATTCATCGATCGATGGACATTTAGGTTGCTTCCATGTCTTGACTATTGTAAACAGTGCTGCAATGAACAATGGGGTGCATGTATCCTTTCAAACCATTGTTTTTTCTGGATATACACCCAGGAGTGGGATTGCTAGATATGGTAGCTCTATTCTTAGTTTTTGAAGGAACCTCCATATTGTTCTCCAGTGTGGTTGTATCAATTTATATTCCCACCAACAATGTAGGAGGGTTCCCTTTTCTCCACACCCTCTCCAGCATTTATTATTTTATAGACTTTTTGATGATGGCCATTTTGACTGTGTGAAGTGATACCTCATTTGCATTTCTCTAATAATTGGCGATGTGGAGCATCTTTTCATGTGTTTGTTGGCCATTTATCTGTACGTCTTCTTTGGAGAAGTGTCTATTTAGGTATTCTGCCCATTTTTTGATTGGGTTGTTTGTTTCTTTCACATGAGCTGCATGAGCTGTTTGTAAACTTTGGAGATCAATCCCTTGTCAGTCGCATTGTTTGCAAATATTTTCTCCTATTCTGTGGGTTGTTTTTTCATTTTGTTTATGGTTTCCTTTGCGTACAAATGCTTTTGAGTTTAATTAGGTCCCATTTTTTTTTTTTTTTTTTTATTTTCATTACTCTAGGAGGTAGATCAAAAAAGATCTCGCTATGATTTATGTCAGAGAGTGTTCTGCTTATGTTTTCCTCTAAGAGTTTTATAGTATCTGGTCTTACATTTAGGAGGTAAGTCCTTATTCTAATGGTGTGACTGCTCTGCCCTTGATCCCCTCCCACCTGGAGACAGACATGCTTCCCTGATGAGTCTTGATAGCTTGCCATACTGTGTGCACTTGGTATGCTTTAGCTCATTTAACAAAGGTTCTGGAGGGCAGCATCCTACAAGTTTTTCTCACTGATACATATCACTATCACTTACTACAGAGAGCATGTCACACCTTAGGTGCTCAAAGACTATACAATGAGAATGAGTGAATAAAGGAATGATGAATGTCTACTGTGTGCCTAGTGCTGGGGAGCCAGTGTTAAATCAGCTAGACCTCTCTGACCTATGTTGCTTACAATGTAATAGGGGGGCTCAGGGAAGTAAACAGAGGAAATGTCATGATAGCCGAAATATGATGCCAGGGGAAATGTATATAGGTCAGGGAAGGTAGACATTAGCTGGAAAAATATGGGAAGAGTGCCCAGGCAGCAGGAACAGATGTGCTAAGGCTTAAAGTGAGAGAGAACTTGAAGAAAAGGAAACAAATTCACTCGGGCTAGAATTCCCAGTGTGAGATGAAGAAGAGTGAGAGACGAGAGCGGGGAGGGAGAAGGCCCAGTTCATGAGGGCCTCAGAATCCACGTTAGGGAGGCCTTGGAGAGCTGGGGAGGGATGATGTGCTAAGATCTGTGGGTTAAAAAACTCATTTTGGCTGAGGCGTGGAGATGATATTAGAGAGATCGATTATGGAGGCAGTTACCTGTTAGGAGATGGCTTTTGTTGGTGGTTTCTCCACTTGATAGTAAACACCTTGAGGGGAAGGATAATCACTTTTTCAATTTTGTAAATTAAGGGCTTAGGTCAATGTTTCTTTAATGAATGACAAACTCTACATATGTCAATTATCATACCTCAGAAAAACAAAAATAAAAAAGCCCCTTCTTTTAAGAAGTTGCATCCCCTGTGGCTCATCTAGTCATTGGGTCAATATAACTACCTCCAGGTAAGCTGGTTACACAAAGGAGATTTAGTGGCACCTCCACCCTGACCTTGCTCGTGATAGATACATAAGTTGATTTATATTACCTTACCTTGCCTATGTTATAACTGACCATTTTTTTGGCTTTTTCATGAAGATGTCATTCCTGGATTAAGATCATGGCTTTTCCATGTTGCATAATCTACCTAAGAATAATCCATGCAACTCTGCCTCTTTGTGTTTATTCAAAGACTGGTGAAAGAGTTAATGAAGATATGAATTAAGGAAAGCATAAATGATAAAATAGTCATCTGAAAGGTTACTTCTGACTTCCCTGTATTTGTATTAGAATCTAGTCATTAAAGTGATATAATTCACTGAATAAAATCATTTTATTAAGCCTTTGGTCAGCAGATTATTAATACCTATATTATATATAGAACTCATCTAAAATTAGTAATTATAGCTCTCATTTTTCTTTTGATATAACGAAAAGAGTAATAGAATTTTCAAAGTATGTGAGAGGACTCTGTGAAATAACATCACAGTTAATCAAAATTTAATACAATAAACTAATAAAATAGTAAAAATGTTCTAATTTAATATTAGTAGTAGATGTCTTCTTCTTATCCTTATTTTATATACAATGACACTTTCAAAGCATTATAAATTTGTGAGCTAATAACATATCACAAATCTACAAAAATATGAAAAGCCAAAAAAATTGATAACTTCTGATTCAGATTATATGTCAATTTTCATTATTGTGTTTCTAGTAAATAAGTAACATAAATGAACTATTTGTAGGGTGGTGGGTGATATGGATTATTTTTCCTGATACCTAATTAGAGTCCCTACTTTTCTAAAACTTTCAGTCTTTCACGATTCACAATGAAACATTAATTTGTATGGTTCACTTAATCAGATTCAATAAACTTTGTTTATAAAATTTCATATACCTAAGTTTTTTAGCATATGTTATCTTCTAAGTGGTTAATTTACATGTTGATCTATCCATGACAATCTTACATTTAAACTTTCATTGTTAATTATTATCATTGTTATGGTTGCTTCACATTAATAGCAACTAACAATGTTTAGAAGAATAAAAGGGACTCTGATTTTGCATCTGGATGTTTTTTAATGCAATGACACAGAGTTCTGTGTCACACCAAAGATTTTGTCATTTTACAGTGAGAATGAGCTGGGGGAAAATAGTTGTTAATAGATTGTTAGGTTGGTATTTGGGCCACAATTATTTCTGGGGGGTTTTCTCCTTAAGAACATCTTTAATACTGCACCCAGAGATTTGACTCAGATGTCAGGAATAATGAGCTTCATTATAAAGTAGACCTTGATGATAGTTCTGGCTAAAAAAGAAAGAAAAGATTGAAAAAAAGAGGTATTTGTGGTACTTTACATAGACAGACATGTAGCACCATCTACTGGATTAGAATAAATGAATAAAATCTGTATTTCCACTAGCAAAAGTATGAAACTATGAATATCAAAGCTTCCTATAGCTTGATAGGAATTGGTTTAGCCAATTCTTTTGATTCTGATGATTGTTTTACTAGTAGATGAGAGTACTTTGCTATATAGGGCCTTCTTTTCCCCTCTGTCTTTGCATCTAGGAAATTTTTTTTTTTTTGCATCATGTGTACACACACACACACACACACACACGCATATCCCATTGTACCCAACTAAATCATGTAATTTTTTTTACAAGGCAGTTGTTGCCATTGGCAAAAGAAATTTTGTGAATGTAATTTCCCCGAAAAGGATATTAGAAAGTCCGTAATTAAGGTCTTTCCTTTACTGTTTCTCTGCAGTAGAAAATGTTTTCTTTAAATATAGTTAAGGCCTCCTGTTATCAGAAGAAATAAATCCTTAAAAATAATCCATTCAATAATTCATTAATTAAACAAGTATTAATCAAGGGATTACTATGTTTCAGCAACAATGATAAGAACATTAAAAAACAGAACAGTGATTTCAGAAATATTGCATAATATTTGTCTGTGAGGTAAGTGTTCCTTTGTAAAGACTTACATCCATCCCTTTCATTAACTGAGCAGCCAATTATCCGATATAGCTTTGTAAAATGTACAAGTTTGCAAAATGTTATAGATACTGGTCAAAATATTCAGCACTAAAAACATGTTTTGTATAGGGAGGAAAACTGTGGAACAGAACAATTATAAGACCTTTCTGACCTTTCAATGAGACTGTTATCTCATTATCCAAGTCATTAACTATTTCATAATAAAATGAATTTCCTCAGGAGGGAGTGAGTACCTCAGCAATACAATAGCAGTGTAAAAGCACTGCATGTTGCTGAGGTGCATGTTGTAGTCAGGGGCTATCTTGGAAGTTTCTTCTAATTCTGAGGTTATATAAATGCTCTGAATCTAGTCATATGGAACTATATTAAGAATGAATTACATAAAAGAAAATCTGAGAAAATGGAGACATTTACCATATTTCTGGGTAGGAAGACAATACAATAAAAGTTTAATTTCTTCTTAAATTATTATGTATATTCAAGGAAATTTCAATGAAAAATCCTAGGGTTCTTTGACCTTTTTTGAACTTCACAACTTGATTGCAAGGAAGTGTTTGAAAATAAATAAGAGTAGTTGTGATGGTGGTGATAGATGGTGTGCTTGGCCCTACCATAGTAAGAAGCTATGCTACTCAAAACAGTGTGGTTCTTTTGTAGAGATAGATAAATAAGTCAATGAAATACCAGACATCTAGAAACATATCATTATATATATATGAGAATTTAGTATACAAAAGGACACATTTCAAACCACAGGAGTGAGACAGACTATTTAACAAATGGTGTTGAGAAAATTCCTATTTATTTTGGAAAAGAACTATGAATCTATGTCCTGTCATACACAAACATAAATTTTATGTGCATTAGAATTTTAATGTAGAATATATAATTATAAAAGTACTTATATAATTATAAAAGTACTTGGGAATTTGGGGTTACCAGATGCAAATTATTATATATAGAATGGATAAGCAACAAGGTCCTACTGTATAGCACATGGAACTATATTCAATAATCTATGATAAACTATAATGGAAAAGAATATATATAAAAAAGAATATATATAGGTATAATTGAATCACTTTGCTGTACAGCAGAAATTAAGACAACATTGCAAATCAACTATATTTCAATTAAAAAAATAAAGTTCTAGGGCTTCCCTGGTGGGTGGAGCAGTGGGTGAGAGTCCGCCTGCCGATGCAGGGGACACGGGTTCGTGCCCCGGTCCGGGAATATCCCATATGCCGCGGAGCAGCTTGGCCCGTGAGCCATGGCCACTGAGCCTGCGCGTGCGGAGCCTGTGCTCCGCAACGGGAGAGGCCACAACAGTGAAAGGCCCGCGTATCGCAAAAATAAATAAATAAATAAATAAATAAAGTTCTTGGGAAGCTGAAAAAAAGTACTAAAAAATATATAAATAACATCTATAAATATTTTAATGAATAAACAATAAATTTTAATGAATAAATACTAAATCTTAATATAAACTTTAATATTAAATATATTAAACTTTTAATAAGAGTAAAATTTAAATAAATAAAATATGTTATATATAATACTTATATATAAATAAATAATATATAAAATAGTTTATTTTTATAGTCTTCCGGGCAAGGCTTTCCTTAGTGAGATGCAAAACAAAAGTTATCAAGGAAAAGACTGACAGATTTAACTATTTAAAAAAACTCCTCTTTTCATTTATGTATTTATTCTCTCAGCAGATTTTTATTGAGCATTACCATGTGCAGATATTGTTCTAGTTTCTGAATATAGTGTGAACAAAATGCATATGGTTCCTATTGTCATGCATATTATAGTCTAGTGGCAAATATAGAAAATAAGTAAACAAAATAAAAATATAAGTACTAATTATGGTGAATTAGTCTCAATGTAATTACTAAATGTGAAAATTTTGCTGTAAGACAGAGTAACAAGTAAAAGCTATATTTGATTGAATGGGCAAGGAAGGCCTCTCTAAGGAGGTTATATATAAACTGAAGAATATAGAGCCCTGCAGAATACTCTAGAACTAGACATTATGGAAGAAAATATTCCAGGCAGAGGGATCAGTATATATGAAGACCCAAAGGCTGGGAGACTCCTTGGTTTTTTGAAGCTCTAAGGAAATAATTAAAACAATTCAAGGTGGCTGAAACATAGTGAATAAGGGGAAAGATGGCAAGAGATGAGCTTGGAAAAAATTTGTCAGGGATAAGATCACATAGGATTTTGTAGACCAGATTAAGGATTTTGGATTTAATTCCAACTAAACCAGGAATCCACTGAAGAGTTTTAACTTGGAAGAAATCTGATTTAAGTTTAAAAAAGCCTTTAAAATGGTACAACTACTTTGGAAAAGGTCTGGAATGTTTTATAAACATGCCCTGCTGTCAGCAATTGTACTCCTTGGTATTTATCCAAGAGAAATAAAAACATATGTCCTTGAAAAGGCTTGTCTTGAGAGTACACATTAATAATTCTGAAACACATTTAAATGTACTTTGGGGTTCAAAAAATAAGTAAATGGCTGATGGATAGTGGGAGCAAGGTTTCTCACTGTCAGGAGGGAAGTTTCAAATAAATAAGAAGGGAAGGCTAGAATAAACTCTGTGGTACTGGATTGGAGTCAGAGACATCAGTATGTACTAATGTTTAGCTTATACAGATAGACACAAAGATGATTATAGATTTGTGAATTCTTGGGTTAGTATACATCATATATTATCTAGTTTTGTCTGCTGAGAGGGCCCAGAAGCACTGACAACCCAGTAACAGCAAACATGCCCAGAGCCCAGATCTTGATTTCTAAATGCCATTCTCCAATAAAAGGAATCAGAGCTCCTTGGAGAAATGGCTAATTCTCAGGCTGTGTAAGGGAAAATACAAGATGGCCCGGAGTACTTTGTAGGCCAGAAAGTAAGGAGGTGCTCAAAAAACAAAAAGATGAAGGCATGTCAAAGATACAGGGGCCAATGGCCAGAGCTGGAACAAATTGGGTAACAAAATAGCATAGTTTGGATTATAATCCAAAGTATAAAATATATATGAGTCCACAGTAATATAAATAAATAATTGAATAAATAAATAAATAAATGGAGAGGATAGACTCCTACTTACAGAAAAGTCTCAAATAATACATGTAGATACTCTCTTTTTGGGAGGTAGAGTGTAATCTCTCTCCTCGAAGGCAGACCGAACTCAGTGAATCATTTAGAGTATGGAAAGGGAAATAGTAGCTTTACAATGGAGAAACCTGGCAAACACTATCTTAACAAAATGATCACAGGTAAAATCACCAGTAATGCCATGATGACATCACGAGCCCTCTGATAAGATGTGATGAGAAGTGTATTTCACCTCTGTGGTTTTCTTCCCCCAAACCCATAACTCCAGACTAATTATGAGAAAACCATCAGATAAAACATTGAGACATTTAGAGAACTTCTATATGAAATAACTGACCAGTACTTCTCAATACTGTTCAGGTTACAAAAAACAAGAAAAAACTGAGAACTTGTTACAGACCAAGGAAGACTAAGGAGACATGATAACAAAATGCAATGTGGTATGCTAGATTATATCCTGAAACAGAAAAAACATGGATGGAAAGACTGGAAA
Organism: Grampus griseus; assembly: GCF_964374135.1. NCBI lineage: Eukaryota > Metazoa > Chordata > Mammalia > Artiodactyla > Delphinidae > Grampus > Grampus griseus. The sequence continues at coordinate 57,791,004 of NC_138998.1, read as the reverse complement.
TCTGGAGTTTAGTTTATAGTAATAGGCCAATGTTGGCTTCTTTCTTTTGTCTAATGTACCATGGTAATGTGTGATGATAATATTAGAGGAAACTGAAACTACATGAGGGATATATGGGATATTATCTTTGGGGAAGTGGTGATGTTCCACCTCTTGAGCATAGTTTAGGTTAACCTGGTGTATGCATTTGTCCAAACTCAAGATATGTGTATTTGTTTGTATATAAATTTTACCTATAGAGGGAAGAATGTAAACAAAAGTAAACATATGCATAGTGAAGTCTTTAGGGGGGAAGTGTACTGATCACTGCAATTTACTTTGAAATGCATCAATAAATAACATGAATTGATGAGTGGATGGATAGATGGGTATGTAACAGCAAGAATAGTCAAACACTCATGGTAGGACCTAGGAAACATCTAGATCACGGGAATAATGGTGCTTACTGTAAAATTATTTCAGCTTTTCTATATGTGGGAAATATTTCAAAATTAGATGTTGTAAGTAAAAGATTACCTTAACTGTTGAGGGAGAATGGATTTCGGGGGAAAAAGAGTAGAAGCAGATTGTTGAGGATGCCATTGCAGTAGTGCAGTGAGAGATGATGATTGTTTGGAGTGGTGGTAGTGGACTTGGAAGGGAGTCATAAAAGCCAAGAGAAGAAAATGTTTTAATAGGGAAAGAATAGTTGAGCTGAATGTAGCCCATAGATCAGGTAAGTTGATGATGAACGTATCCACTGGAATATGAAGCATACTGATGGCAATGAGAGCAGTTTCTGAGGTGTTGTATAGCAAAATACACTAAAAAAAGTTAAAAAAAAAAACCCAAAAATTAGGAGAAAAATACTCATACACACACACAAACATGCACAAAGAAACTATAACATAAAAAACACTGCCATAATTCAATAAGAAGAAACAACCTAATGGGAAAAAATGGACAAAGGATATGATAAAGAAATTCTTAGCAGAAGAAATGTGATGTTCAGTCTCACTCATAATTATATAATTGTCAATAAACAATGAAAAACCATATTTTACTCTTTAGGTTGTAAAATATTTGATACTTCATAAGAATACTGTCATATTTTGTAGGTATGCAAAGACATTTTGAAAGATAATTTAGTGGTATCTATCAAAATAAAATTGTTTATACCTGTTTTCCATTAATTTTACTTCTAAGAAAATGTCATGCAGAAATACTTACATAGGTGTTCAAGATTATATCTTATTCACCAAATATAACACTAACTGAAAGATGCATTCCAATTTTGGAGATATTAAAATGTGAAAATAAGTATAGTCTAGAATTGATGAAATACAGTATTAGAAAGGTGTTCATTATAGCATTGTTTATAAAGTTAAAATTGATTGATGATACTGAATTTTAAGCTGCTATTAAAAGACCAAAGATCTAATATACTGACACGGAAACATAGCCACTATTGTTAAGTGAAAAAATGAATTTGCAAAATATTTAGGTTTTTATTTCTATAGGAAAAAATTAATATATGTATATACTTACAGCTTCATTTAAAAAAATGCCGGTAGGGGCTTCCCTGGTGGCGCAGTGGTTGAGAGTCTGCCTGCCGATGCAGGGGACACGGGTTCGTGCCCCGGTTCGGGAAGATCCCACATGCCGCGGAGCGGCTGGGCCCGTGAGCCATGGCCGCTGAGCCTGCACGTCCGGAGCCTGTGCTCTGCAACGGGAGAGGACACAACAGTGAGAGGCCCGCGTACCACACACACACAAAAAAAATGCCGGTAGGATAAACACCAAAATGGGGCAAACTTTTGAGAATGAGATTGGCATGGAGCTGAGGATATCTTTTCCTTTTACTTCATACATATATGTATTTTTCTTTCTTATAAAACAAAGATCATGTTATTTTTGCAAAACCCCAAATCTCTTCATATTTTAGCCTTAACAACCTGATCTGGATGAAGTTATCTATTTGAGAATGAGATAGTAAAAGGGTAACATCTACCTTAGCATTTGGGGATTAAATTGATTATTTCATGGTTAGTGACAAGGCTTGTAAAACTTTGGGCTTTATTTCTAAATCTGAATGAATAATGATAGGGTTAGAATCTGGAAGCTGTAGAATTATAAAAGTGGGAGGAAATGGATGATAGGAATACTGTGGTGATGAGGGGGAGAAGCAGGGATATTGTTTAAAGGCAGAAAGGTAGAATTTAGAGGATGCATGGACATTTTGTCCAAAATTCAACATTGTATAATCATTATCCTGAAATTCAGGAAATAGAAGCCTTGAGATATGGGAAATGGGATTCTTTGCAGGGATTTGGCTGCCAAAGTTCTTATGTCCTTGGGGCCTACAGAAGTACCCAGCAAAGACAGCTGCAGTCATACATTTGGCAGCTACAGCTGACACTGAGAGGGGTGGATCAACAGATTGGCACAGGCGAAGGCAGCTGCCTCAATATTCACATTTTAAAATAATCATTAAACAAGGGACATTGCCATAACAATTTTTAAATATAAATAACAATATGTCATCTTAATATATGCTAGATATTAACATTTTCATTAGTAGTGTTGATTAAACTATTATAAAATAAAAGATGATCTCTATTAAGGTTATTTAAGCTGTAAAAGTCCATTATTCCATATAGGTCAACTTTCCCTCTACAAGCTCTCTTTCTCTTAACCACCTTGGAAATTTAGGCATTGTAGAACTGGAGAATAAAATGCCTTGCTAACTCTAGACTTTGAAGACACTATCTCTAAGTCCATAATGCTAAATATATGGAAAACCATGTAAGCACAAAGAGACAAAGCTACAAAAGATTTCAAAAGTATAGCGACAAACCAAGGGTAAAAAAAGACATTTTCAAGACATTTGAGGAAATATGAATATGAAAAGATACTGATCATGAAGAGTTATTTTGATACTGTTAATTTTGTCAGATGTGATAATGATAGTGTTTATGTTATAAAACGTAAAACATTAGTGATACATGCTCCAGTAGTTATGGGTGACATGTTATGTTTGTGATTTACTTTAAAATGCTTCAGCAAAAGATCCAGATGAAACTAATATGGCAAAAAAAAAAAAAAAGAAAGAATGTTAAGTCATGGTGATAAGTATATAGGGGTTCATTATACCCTGCTCTCTATTCTTACATATATTTAAACTTTTTATAATAAAAAAGGTTAACAATGAACAGGTAAAATAAAATTGAAAAGGGCAAAAAAAGCTACATATATTTGACTATTGGATAAGCAAAATTAATTGGTCCTCACAATGAAGTGGTAGAGTATTCCAGCCAACAACACCCCTCATTGCAGACAGCATAGTTTGAGACCTGTTTCCTAGTTTAGGTCCTGCTTACTTTACCCACTTCACCTCAGGGAGCTTCACTTCATTTATCTAGGAAATGAAAGAATTAGGTTAGTTCACTGTTTTGTGCTTTCCAGTTCTGAGAAGCGGGTACATAAAACACGGGTCATAAACTCAAACTCCTACCGGTGCCAAGCAGTTAATTCAAATGAGTGAATTGGTAAAGTGCTTGCCAGTCTAAAGCGGTTAGACTTTTTCGAGTTTAGGAAGAAATATAGGTTTCTGTGTGGAATTAAAGATGTGTAAATGCTAACAAATGAAAATGTAAAGAAAATAGGGACTTCCCTGGCGGTCCAGTGGTTAAGACACTGCGCTTCCATTGCAGGGGGCACGGGTTTGATCCCCGGTGGGGGAACTAAGATCCCACATGCTGCCTAGCCAAAAAAAAAAAAAAAAGGAAATAAAGGTGTGGGAACTCTGCGCTGCAGGTTTGCCATCTCGGGGCAGTTCACGACTGCGGTCAACTAGGACTCTGCAACCGGGCAGAAGACCATTGGGTGGGAGACCAGAAGTTAAAACAGACGAAGATCAAAACATCCAGCAATGATTCTAGGGAGTGAATTGTGCTTCAAAATACCTGTCTACTTCAGCCTACAAGATTTCATCTACTAATGAAACTCAACAAACGCCACTTGAAAGGAAAGCTAGGTTTATTCTTTTCGTTAGCGCTCATCTTCCGCCCGCGATCGCAGCTGCGTAGCGCAACGCAGGTCCGGTGCCCTGTGGTCCCCTGGAGACTGCAGGCGCCACCGATTCTATGCCTCCCGGGAGCGCCGAAGGGGCTAACCGGAGCCGCACATTGAAGGACTGTTATGCCGGTACCTGGCAATCCCAAGGAACCTCTGGAGGAGTAAGTTGATTCGCTTCGCTGGGTGCCCAAGAAGAAAAAGTTGCACTGGATCCTGGGAAGGAGTTCTCAACCGGAAGATATGCCTGGGCGCTTCCTGTTTGGTAACTAAGGGCGCGAAACGGTTGCTAGAGCTCCAGTAGCAACTACCCCGGAGCTTTGCGAGTTCCTTGGGTTGCCTCAGGTGCCGCTCACGGGCGATACGAGAAGGTGGATCTTACCTCTGCACCTTTTCTGAGGTCCCCTATCTGTTTGTCATCATGAGTAGTGAATTCCTGGCGGAGCTGAATTGGGAGGAAGGGTTCGCCATCCCGGTGGCGAACGAGGAGAACAAGATACTGGAAGATCTGGTAAGGATCAGGTGAAGAAGGCGGGGGAAGAAGGGGTCTGTTGGGGGACGTTTTCTAGTTGGCAGAAATACCCCAACCCTTTTATTTCTCTCCGTTCTTTCCCTAATCCCATCTCTTCTCGGTCTACCTCTCTCCGGCAGCATCTCCTTCTTCCCTCACCTGCTAGCCCTTTTCGGTACTTGCTAAAGCATTAAAATCAATCAATCAATCAATCAATCAAACTGAAACTATAATAGATATTCACAACTATAAAGCTTGAAACTTTACTCTCTCCTCCTCTTCCACCCCTTGCACTCATTTCTAGCCTCCTGAGCAGTAGAGGAAAGGCTGGTTCTCGCGCCCGCCTTTTCCTTCCTCAGAATTGAGCGCAGTTTGCAAAGGGACTTCTGAGGTTTGCGTAGCGACAGTTATTTGCGGATGTTTGTAAACAAAACATGTTATGGTTGACATTTCTTTTTGAGTTACTGCCTATGATGTTTAAAGTGACTCGAAGAAATGTTTTTAAGAGGGATGTTCTAGTAAGTACGTATAATGTGCAATTTACAGCTTTTCAAAGTGAGGATTAAGTTGTCACAGAAATATATAAAATATTTTTGTAAGGAGTATTTTACACCAGCTTGCAACAGTGCATGGTAGTTGTTAAAAATAAAATTGCAACCAGCTCAGGAAACTTTGAAAATCAGTTAGCAGTCAGTCTAAAGTTCCATCACATGGCAATGTGTTGTGTGGAAGAGGGTCCAAGAAGACCGATGATGTTTACACTACTTTAGAGAATGGAAGAGAAGGTTCCTCTGAGAAATGAAAATGAAAATCTTCCACTTTGTTTTTTGAAAATATGTTTTTCAAACTCTTCTGACTTATTTACTTATATCTAATGTAGATGGCTTCAGATTTTGTTTTTTGTTTTAAGTGAAGGGCAGCATTAGGAAATATAAGAGATCTAGCACTGAGTACTGAGGACTAATAATAAGTATCCAGTCTTGGGTTCTGATCCTGCTTACGAGCACTGAGTCCATTTCTTCTTCTGTAAACTGGAGATTAGTAAAATAATTATCTCACAGGGTTGTTACACAGCTCTAAGGACTTTAATATAGGTTAAGTTCCATTCAAACGTTAGTTTTTGGTATTATTGCCATAATATTTGTCTCACAGGACTTTATATACATATTACTTGTATTAGCTATTTAAAAAAATATTAAAGAGCAATAAAAAGAATAATGAGGGCCATAATCACTTCACCTGAATAAACTCCAATATTAAAAAAGCAACTCTTGAAAGTTTAAGATATTCAAACAGAAGAGAAGGGTATAAAATAAAAAATTCAAGATATTCCCTCCCCAAAGTACTCACTGTTGACCGTAGAAGTGGCTATCATGGCTTTAAACAAATATCCCAGACATCATGGTCTACAGGTATACAGATAGAAAAGACAGGAGTATTATAAAACTGGGATCCTATTACATGTGCTGCTTTTAACATAGAAATTTAAATTTAATTTTACTTGTGTTTAAAAGGAGAAAATGAACGGAATTGTTGAATTTCAGTGAGTATTACTTGGTTATAAGAGATAATGGTTGCTAAAGATTTCTTTAACATTAAGAAAAACTAAATGGTTAAATTAATTGTTTTTAAAAAACTTCTTTGCTTCATTTGTAGACAGTATGGGTTGACTTCCTGATCTTTCATTTCTCATCTTTGAAATGAAGAAATTAGCTCTCTTACCCTTCCTGCCACCTTCTTTTCCCCATTAAAAATAGTGGTTTTATTATTTTTATAATATCAAGGTTTATTTTATTTTCATTCTATTCAGTGCCCTTAATTTACTGCAAGTGTTTAGTCTTATATTTAAAATGATTTAATGGTTGTTCATGCAGCCACTTTTACTATGTTTACCTTTTTTTGAATTTTTCACTTTGATTCATCTTTTGACTGGTTGGGTACTATCCATGTGTGGGTTTCAAGAAGGACCCACAGTACTGTGCTTTCAATTCCTCACATCCCTGGCTGCCAGTCTGGTTCCTTGCATTGCCAACTTTACATTTATAGTCCTTAAATCGTAGTATCAGATCTTCAAGATACTTTCTCTCTCCCCCTACTCCTTCCTCCTGGAGTCCTGTGTTTCCCAGTATGGACTATTTTCCCACAGACCTATTTCCCAGCTGTTAACTTGAGAATTCCCTTTCCTTTACTGGGTTGACGCTCTATTTCCTACATCACATAGCTTCTTTTTTCTCAGATTATTATTCTCTTATTTTAATGAAATACTTTCTTGTGTCTCCCTAAGAAGGGTCTATGGGAGGTAAACACTGTGATTATCTTCACATATGATGGTCATTTGGCTGGGTAGAAGATCCTAGAATAAAAATAATTTTTCCACAGAATCTGGAAAGTATTGCCCTATTATCTTCCAGCAGTGTTGTTGTTGGTGAGTAATCTGATATTAAAATGATTTTCATTTCTTTGTAGCTTACTTTTTTAATCTCTGGAAGCTTTTAGGGTTTTATTTCATCTTTACATAGAAATTTTAATTTTGGCAACTGTATCAATCATATTTTTAATTTTCAGGTTATTTGCTTATTGCTTTTTTGTATCACATGGTCGTGTTTTAGGAGTACATTATCATTTACAATCTCTGAGTGTGTATGTGTCTGTGTGTGTGTGTTTAGTTCTTGTCTTTTGTGTCCTGAATTATCTGTTTTCTTTGGGATCTTTTTGTTTGTTTATCTTGATGTCCCTCACATTATGTAAGTTTTCAATATATATCTGGTGGTCCTTGCATGTCCTTTTATATTGAAGAAAGAGGCAATAAAATGTTGTTTGGGAACTCTATGGGGAAGGAATTATCAAGTTGTGGTGAGTTAATCATTATGCTTTCATTTAAAAAGCAGATGCTTTTGCTCTGGGTTCATTATGCAATGATAAAAATCATAATTGATGAAGAAAATAAAAGTGATAAAGCACCAAACAACACAACAGCTAAATATGTAAAAGTAAAAGCTTTTATAAATGCAAGTAGGCCTTGACAAAAATATGTAGTGAGATACTTCAATATTTACTTCCTCAGAATTAGACAACTCTAATAGACAAAAATAAAGATATAAAAGATATGACTAATACAACAAAAATAAGAACATAGAGAACATATATCCCTTAAGTAGAATATGTTCATAAAGCATTTACAAAGGTAGATTATGTACTAGACCAGAACAAAAACCTGAAAATGAGTGATCAACCTTAAATACAGTAGGCTAAGTGAAATAAGCTGGACACAAAAGGACATACTGTATGGTTCCACTTATATGAGATAACCTAGAGTAGTCAAATTTGTAGAGACACAAAGTAGAATGGTGATTTCCAGGGGCTGGGGGTAAGGGGAATGGGGAGTTGGTATTTAATAGGTACAGAGTTTCAGTTTGGGAAGATAAAAGATTTCTGGAAATTGATGGTGGTGATGGTTGCACAACACGTGGATATACATAATGCCACTGTACTTAACGGACACTGAGAAAGGGTTAAAATGGTAAATTTTATGTTATATATATTTTATAACAATTTAAAAATGAGTGATGGAAAATTTTTAGGTCACATTTTCTGATCATAAGCCAATAGAATTTATAATAAACAATTAAAAAAATTATCTGCCATTGTTAGGAACTGAATACTTGCGTGCCTTCCCCACCCCCCCCACCCCTGCCCCATTCATATGTTGAAGCCCTACTCACCCACCGCAAACGCCTCCCCCCCCACCGTGTGATGGTATTTAGAGGTGGGGCCTTTGGGAGGTAATTAGGTTTACATGAGGTCATGATGGCGGGGAAGGGAGAGCATGGGATTACTGTCCTTATGAGAAGAGGAAGAGAGACCAGGGCTCTTTCTGTCATATGAGGACTCTGAGAAGGCAGCCATCTGCAAGTCAGGAAGAGAAATTTCACTGGAACGGAATTGTCTGGCACCTTGATTTTGGACCTCCTAGCCTCCAGAACTGTGAGAAATAAATTTCCATGTTTTAGCCACCCAGTCTATGATATTTTGTTATGGCAGCCTGAGCTGACTAAGAGACCCATCTTAAATATTGATACTTAGGTGAGTTTCTCAGAAATATATTTCTGGGTAGCTTTATATCAAAGAGAAATTGAAAGGAAAAAAATCACCTTTTAGAGAACAGTAAAAGGGGACTGCTTCATACCCACACCCACGGGAAACGGCAAAAATCTTAGAGAAAACTTATAGCCTTAACTGCCTTTATTTTAGATCAGTGTCTTAGCCTGGGTTACTACACCAGAGTAACATAGACTGAGTGACTTAAAAAACAGACGTTTATTTCTCACAGTTATGAAGGCTAGAAGTCAGGATCAGGGTGCCATCACAGCTGAGTACCTATGAGAGCCCTCTTTCTGGCTTGTAGATGGCTGCCTTCTGGCTCTGTTCTCACATGGCTAAGAGAGAGAGTGAGCTCTGGTCTCTCTTCCTCTTCTTCTAAGGACACTAATCCCATCATGAGGGTCCTACCCTCATGTCATAGTTTAAACCTACTTACCTCCCAAGGGCTCCACCTCCAGATAATATCACATTGGGGATTAGGGTTTCAATATATGAATTTGGGGGTGACAAATATTTAGGTCATAAAAATCAGTAAGACAAAAAGTAAAGAAACTAAGAACTCCTCTTAATAAGTTTTAAAAAAGAACAATAGGGCTTCCCTGGTGGCGCAGTGGTTGAGAGTCCACCTGCCGATGCGGGGGGCACGGGTTCATGCCCTGGTCCGGGAGGATCCCACATGCCGCGGAGCAGCTGGACCCGAAAGCCATGGCCGCTGAGCCTGCGCGTCCAGAGCCTGTGCTCTGCAACGGGAGAGGCCATGGCAGTGAGAGGCCCGCATGCCGCAAAAACAAAACAAACCAAAGAAAAAGAACAATAAAGTAAAAAAAAGGGAATTAAAATAAAAACTTAAATTAATGAAATAAACAGCAAAAAATACATATTTATTATTGCAGTTGACCTTGAACAGTGTGAGGGTTAGGGGGTGCTACCTGCCCCCCTGCCCCCGGCAGTGGAAAATTTGAGTACTGTTATCTCTGTCTCAAAAACAGGGAATTGATAAATGATTCACCCAAGGTCAGGAAGCTGAAACAGTTTGGATAGAATCAGGAATCAAACCTTAGTTCTTTTGATTCCCCATATTGTGATCTCTAAGCAAACACAAACTTTTCCCCACACTTAAAGATCTGTAAAATGAAAATATAGGTACTATATTTATTGAAAAAAAATCCCCATATAAGTGAAACCACAGTTCAAACCCAGGTTATTCAAGGGTCAACTGTACTTAGTAAGTTTAATAAAATATAGGACATAACAAATGAGTAAATTAGTATTTATTTTCTTTCTTCCTTCGTTAAAAATTCAAATATTTCTTCTGCGTTTTAGTGGATGGTGTTGTGTACCTCCTGGGTTGTAGCCCCAACATGCGGAACCACAGCTCCAAACACTAAGGAAGCATATTTTTTGTTGTTGAGTTTTATACTGCTTCGAGGGGGTGACATACTCTAGTGGTCCTGAGAATGTGTGTTATAATTTCCTAAAGGTTTGTTTGCTTGCATTTACAATGTTTTGTTTCTACTCAGGGTTCTTATTCAAAAGACACACAAAATTTATTAAGAAACAGGTTTTAAGCATGTGAGAGTTAGTTGTTCTGTTCTGTTAAGCTTAGCCTAAGTTTGTTGGTTTTGAATAGGAGTTCAGGGATGAGCTATTATGCTGCGTGTACAGCTACTTTTCAAATTTATGTTCCATGCTGTGTGTTTTTGTTACATCTTGTTGCTATGCTCTGTCTACTTTAGCTATCTTGTGGTTTAATTACAGAATAGAATCTTATTAAAGTGCATTTTAGCAGTGGACCTGCTAACGCTGTAAATCTGAGAGAGATTTCTCTTCTCTTTTAATATAGTGCTAATTTTCCCACAGAGCTATTTTATAATATTTAAAAGATTAGTAGATTTTAGAAGTTTAAATGGATATTGCAAGAAGTGAAGTAAATGAGGATTTAATTTTCTTTTGATTTTAGATCCTTTTAATATGGTAAAAACTTAGTAGGACTTTGGTTAATCATAGAATTTATTATTTACAGTTGTCAAAGCTGCGGAATGAAAGGTCAAGCTTTCAAGATCAGCTACGTGACTATGAAGATCGAATTAATGCTATGACTTCTCACTTCAAAAATGTTAAACAAGAGTTCTTATTTACCCAGGTACAATAATGTTGAAATTCACATTGATTATATCATGTGTAGTCATGGAACATTTCACATTGCATTTACATCTATGATTTGATTTTAGAGATATTATAGGAAACTTCATATAACTCAATAATTATGAACATAACCTTGATCCTGAAAGTAGGTAGAAAAAAGACTTTTAGGAACTCTACTGCCACCAAATTCAAGGAATAATTAGTTCATTTGAAAACAGAAATCCTCATTCAAACAGTCTGATATATTAGTCAGCTGATTATATGAGAAGGATACAGTGATGGCAGTGAGAAACTATGGCGTTAAGTGGAAGCAGACCTAATAAAACACATAATAGAGTTTCTGTCTACTTTTAAATTTTTCAGCACAACCCCCTGGAGCCATTTTGAGTGGAGGTAAATAGTCCACACACTTCAGTAGCCCTTAGGACACGACGGTATTTTAGCATAGTTTAAGAATTGAATTTTATAATGACGATTCTGAGGTAATAGAAAAGTTAAATTATATTCAGGAAACTAAGGTAACTGGGAACAGTACAACGCATTTTAGAAATATTAACACAAATAATAAAAACTAAAACTTAGAGTGATTAATTAAGTAAACATCTGTTTTATGGACCATCTATTCATGTGTAGAATCTCTTTCCCTGATGATGCCCAGGAAATCAGAAAGCTCTGTAAATCAGCATTGGAGAGTTTACTAACTTCCATCTGAAACAATTTTTCAAAAAATGCATCAACTTTCCTTTGAAGAAGTATGTAATTCTTAAAAATGAAAAAAGTCATGTTTTTAATACTAATTTATACTTAATATAGGTAAGTAACTGTTTTATGGGTTTTTACAAGTCTTATTAGAAAGTTATAAATTTAATGAACTTTTAAAAACAATCTCAAGATTTTTGTATCCTGTTGTGATTTAGTAACTAATAAGCAGTTTGGAACAACATCTTTTCTTCAAGTTGTTAAACCACTGAGTTGGGGAATTGAGAAACAGAGATTTTCTGTAGGTGTATTTCATTATAGCCAAACCTCAATTAAGTAGGACAATAGAGACAAAAGACAGTAAACTTCCTTCAACACTAACAGCCTTAATAATGTAAAAATAATACATATGGTGATAACTTTGAAGCCCTACAAGATCAGTAGTCAACAAATACGATTTTATTAAGTAAAACTTAACACAAAGTCATCATTGTATATTAATATACTCTAGGGCATATTTATAACCATCACTGTTTACATAATTACTTTAAAATTATCTCTGTTAATTAGAATATGTGATCAATTCTTATAAACATACCATTTCCTAAGTATTTTTAATTAGTTTCATTTTTTATTTTTAAATAAATGAATTATATCTTTTAAAAGTCTTAGTATATAAATTTTGGTTTTCAGCAGTTTCCTTAGACCAACATAAAAACTGAAAACTGCTGACAACATTTTTTCCTAGCACATTCCATGAACTGACTTCTTACAACTAGTAAGCAACACCGACTACACTGAATCACAAAGTCTAATGTGGTGTAGGTTTCTGAGAAGTGGAATTAATAGTACTTGATCTAAGCATTTTGTGGGAACTTTGTTATTTTCTGTCTAGTGGATTATTATGAATATTTTATAATATTAAAATTTAAAAAGTCTTTCTGTCTTGTATATTATTCTGTAGTCTCTTTGCAAAGCCAGGGAGCATGAGATTGAAAGTGAAGAACATTTTAAGATGATTGCTGAAAGAGAACTGGGACGAGTGAAGGAAGAAATGCAACGACTGGAAAATGAGATAACTTCAATACGGGAAAAGAAAAGTGATAAGGAAGTATGTGTTGAAATGTTACTTAAAATTGTGTGCTATTGTTCCTTCTTCCCTCACCAAATAAACTTTTTTTTTTTCCATACGGCAAAGGCATTCTTTAGTTTCCTGACATTCACTTACGTCATTTTTTGGACAATGAAACTCACGTGGAGCTGTAATTTGAATCAACAGTGATAGAATGTTACATTTATTTTCTCAATATTCATTTACCAAAATAGTCATTAAGCCTTACTATGTGCGAAGTACCATGCTGGCTGCCTGTTATATACCACACTAGGCATAATTTATAAGTGCTACATTTTTAAAAGCTACATTAAAAAAGTCACTTGTAATTTTGAATTTCATTTTTCAGTTAAAATTTTTACTTTTCATATTATCAGCTGGTGATTCTAATATTAAACTACTGTAACCTATTTTTTTCTTTCTTAGTTTTTAGTTACCTGGCTGGGAGCTCTTTCCAAATTCAATTCTTATCTTTACATATGCATATACTTATGGAAATGTATATATCTGTATCTCTATATGTATACATGTATGTATACATATGCATACATATCATATTAATTTGTATGTGTTTGCATATTGATCTGTTTTCTTCTTGTGAACCTAGATTTGTTAAATGAATACATTGACAGAAATATTTTTATCTGCTTAACTACTATATTTATTTTAATTAGACATGCTTCCAAAATTTCTATATAAGAGGTCTTTTAGAGGAAAGACCTCTGATTGGAAATGGGGCTGAAGGGGACTTGTCTTGGGCTTGAGTTAGCATATCAAGTACATTATTTTTATTAAGGTTGTGTATCAGCTTGGGGTAGTTTTGGTGGAGTGACTAATGAGATTGCTCTAGGGGAGCTACCCTGAAGCCTTTTTTTTTTTTGCGGTAAGCGGGCCTCTCACTGCTGTGGCCCCTCCCGCCGCGGAGCACAGGCTCTCGACGCGCAGGCCCAGCGGCCATGGCCCACGGGCCCAGCCGCTCCGCGGCATGTGGGATCTTCCCGGACCGGGGCACAAACCCGTGTACCCTGCATCGGCAGGTGGACTCTCAACCACTGCGCCAGCAGGGAAGCCCATGTTTTATTTTAATTTGTACAGTAAATAATGTTTTGTAATTTCCCCATGCCCCATCTCTTTGGAAATTAGAATTACATATTTAAAACTACTCAAAAACTGGATGATTTGAAATGTCAAATGAACTGGGACCAGCAAGCACTGGAGGCATGGCTGGAAGAATCGGCTCATAAAGATAATGATGCCCTCACTCTTCAGAAGTATGCACGACAAGATGATAATAAAATTAGGGTGAGATATTATAAATTGTAGTGTTAGATTTTCTCTGAATCTGTAATATATCAACCATTTAATCTAAATTGTACTTATAATTTTAAAGTAGTTCTTAAACATTTTGGGTCTAATAAAGCCAATTATCCTGTCTCTAGATAAATGACTATACTCAAATATCCACAAAATTTTGCTGCAAGTTTTACAGATCCTCTGAAGCCCTTTGTCCATTTAGGGATCTCTGGACTCCCGGTTAAGAATCCTGATTGAGAAGGTTTCTCAAAAGCATTTCAGAAAAGAAAGTTTTGTACTAGAACTATGTATAAGTATTTTAACTTCTTTTGTGTAATAGTTTGAATGTTACAGATAGTTTTTGCTGATTTGAGACTATAGTGCTATTGATTATTTAATATATTATTTTAGCCGTTACTTAAAAATCTACTTGTAATTAAATCTGGTAATATTTTAGTATCATGAAACATGCTATTTTCTAATAGATTAATACCACATATGTTAGTTAAAATAATTTTAAATGGAAAATTATTGTTTAATCTTTTTTCTAACTTACTTTAAAAAGTATTAAAAGTCTTTTTAGAAACAATTGGGTTATCATTGCAGCACTATGGGTCTAGAAGATAAAGAATATATATATTATTTTGTAGTTATTTTAGATGTCAAATAAATATGTATAATATAATATGTATATATATAATATAATACTTAATGTGAGATATGCTAACAGCTTTTATGTTAATAAAATGATAATTATGAATATTTTTGCATGTAATTACATCATAGGCACTGACCCTTCAATTAGAAAGACTGACTGTGGAATGTAATCAGAGAAGAAAGGTACTTGACAATGAACTCACAGAGACTCTAAGTGCACAGGTTGGTTTAGTAAAGATTTTTGTTTTGTTTTGTTTTTATTTATTTATTTTTTAACATCTTTATTGGGGTATAATTGCTTTACAATGGTGTGTTAGTTTCTGCTTTATAACAAAGTGAATCAGTTATACATATACATATGTTCCCATATCTCTTCCCTCTTGCGTCTCCCTCCCTCCCACCCTCCCTATAGTAAAGACTTTTATTCCTTAGTTGTCAAAGTGATGTTTAAAAAGCACTTAAATTCACAGAAATACTATTTGGTCTTCATTTGACAGTTAGAATTGGATAAAGCAGCGCAAGATTTTCGTAATATTCATAATGAAAGGCAAGAACTCATTCAACAGTGGGAGAACACAATAGAACAGATGCAGAAGAGAGATCGAGACATTGATAACTGTGCCTTGGTAAAGTAGTTGTTTGGTCCTTGCAACGTTCAGCTGTATTTATCTCTTTTGTATTTAACTCATTCATTTCAAATGTAAATCACACTGTTATTTGAAAGTCACTTTTGTAGCAGGATTCAGTAGTTTTGGTAAATGTTTTTCAAAGCTGACCCTGTATCCATTTAGAAATGAGATTTTATGAAGATTATTTACTTATGGATATAATGCCGAAGACTGGATCCTGACATCTCTGAAATGTGGGACGAGAGAAGATCAACAGATAATGTTATTGCAGTAAAACCAATGCCCTGACTTATACATGGTTGTCCAAGGTGCCTTGGATTTAGCATGTGTGCTATTTGTGTGCTAATCAAAGGTGTAGGGAAAGGAGCCTCATGGATAGCCAAAAAAGAAGGACTGCAACAAATTTTCCCTTTTGAAACTGAGGTACCCATGATGGGGTGAAAGCTCAGAAGGGGAGGAACACCACACTGATTAAACACAGACCTAGTGTTATCTTTTGCTACTTTCAGAGGTAATTTAGGAGAACTTTTTTGGGAAATCATTAAGGGGTAAAATAGTAGTGAGTGAAAATGGGAAGATGATGGAAAGCTGGGAAGGAGAAGGAATTGAGGAGGAAAGAAGGCAGATGAGAAAATGGGTGAACTTCCATTCTGAATATACTCCATGGAAAGGCATTGGCAAGCAGCTCAGGTCACTGGGAGTTTGGAACTCCCAGGGAGTTTGGAACCACATCCATATCTGGATGTGGTTTACTTGTTAAATGTAACTTATATGTAAAATGTGATTTCTTTATTTTAAACTTCTGTAAGTAATCAACATTTTGTCAACAAAATGGCCTACACCTCCCTAAGGAGGGACTTGGGAGACCCAATGTTAACTATGAGTTCCTCTTATTTCTTAATGCTGATGTTGGTTTCTCTTTCTTGGCTTCATACTGCTTTCAAGCATCAAGTCCTGACTGCTTCCTCTGTGTAAATCAAATGTGTCAGATCTAAGACTGCAGATCCATAATCAAATTCTCATACAACCCTGCAGCTAAATTGACTCAGCCTGCTGATTTGGCGGAATCCACAGCTTGTAGCTCTCTGGTCATATCCTCAGTGGTTCCTTATTTATGGGGTGACATTTCCTGGCTGTATGTATTGAAAAAGACTAGGAAGGGAAACAAGAAATTGTTCCATAGGTAGTGGGATGCTTCTAAGTGTTTAACAGCTGGCTCTCAATTTGTGGTATTTCTGATTTCTGTGGCATCACCTGTATGAAAACTTAACTGTGAATAGATTGCCCTGTTAAAAAATGTGAATGCTGAAGTAGGAATTAAAACATCTGATTAAGTGGTAGAAAAATTAATATAAGGCAAGAAATTCTAGAATAATCATTTGACACATATAAACTTAAGAAGTTTTGACCTCCTAAGATTGAATGAACATAGTAGATAGATGGAATGTTACAATTATAGAATGTTAATTGTTATATAGATGGGAATACTAGATTAAACAAATTTAAAATGTTTTTTAAAATGCAGTAAATCTCAGATATATATTGATTTAATATGCTAATATGTACAATATTACATGCAGCATTTCTAAAACTTACTGATTTTAGAACACATACTCTCCCCTGACCCAGTCTCCTGGGATTAGTTGTTTGATGGGACCCTATTTCAGAAGAATTGGAAGAAATATATTTTAGGGTAAATTTTCCTTCTCCCTCCAATTCAGTTAACATATTGCCATCAGAATCACCCGTGAAAACCTCATATGATCTTTTTATTCCCCAGCTCTAAAATCTTTATTCCATGTTGCTTAAAAGCTGACCCTCTTTAACATGGCAATTGAAAAATTGAATTCTTCACCATTTGGCCTTAACCTCTACCTTTCCAGCCTAATCCCTATCATCTGTCTCCAACCTTTCTTATTATGTCCCCATTCCATACCCGCCCTCCCACCCTGCACCTTAACCATGTTAGAGTATTTATGCATCCCCATTTATCTTTTTTTCTGCGCTACACGGGCCTCTCACTGTTGTGGCCTCTCCCGTTGCGGAGCACAGGCTCCGGACACGCGGGCTCAGTGGCCATGGCTCATGGGCCTAGCTGCTCCGCGGCATGTGGGATCTTCCCGGACCGGGGCACGAACCTGTGTGCCCTGCATCGGCAGGCAGACTCTCAACCACTGCGCCACCAGGGAAGCCCCCCATTTATCTTTTTAGGCCCGGTTCAAATGAAGGCTCTTAGGTAAAGCCTTTTAATGATTTCTCTTGGGTAGATTTCATTATCTCTTTGCTCCCATAGTATTAATACTTTGTCCATACCTCAGTTACTACGTTATATACTCTAGTTATTTTGTATCCCCAAGACTAGCAAAAAGCCTGCGTGAAGACATTCCTACAGAAACCAATAACAAAAATAAAATTCTCAAAAAATGAAAGAAACTGGTCTTGTGAAATATTTGGAAAATTTCATTGAAATCCAACTTTCCATGTGAAAACTATTCAATACTGTTATATTTTTTACATGTCACCTTTTGTTGATGAAAAATTGACATTTTTCTCATCCCTTTAGCAAAGTACCAGATGGATGAAATAAAATACAGAGATCTTTAAAAAATGAGCTTATAGATATTAGTGTGTGGCATATTAATATTTTATTTTATTCATATAAATCAGTCTGTCTTTAAAAAACATTTTCTTAAGTTTTGGTAAAATAAATGCTATAGAAAAACTAAATTCCTTTTAGTTTTAGTTTTGTTTGTTATATTAAATATATATTTAACATTTTTAAATATTTTAAACATATTTTAAATCCTAGGCACTAGCAAAGATAAAACAGGAAATAAGAGAAAAAGAAAATTTGGTTAAGGAAAAGATCAAGTTTTTGGAAAGTGAGATTGGGAATAACACAGAGTATGAGAAAAAAATTTCTGTGGCTGATCGTGAAGTTTTAAAATGTAGAACGGAATATCAATGTCATGAAACTAAGAGAATTCAGCTGAAGGATGAGGTATGTCAACTAAAAAGACTGGTTTGTGTGTTTATAACAAATTACTATACAAATAAGCATAAAGCCTTTCCTTTGATTAAGAAACTGTCTTCTAGTTCTTTTTGTTACATCCCTTCATGTTGTGGCACTTTTAGGATACTCTAATGAGACCTTGCTTGGATGAAGGCAACAGGGGGCTGTCATTCACATCACAGGTGGTGTGAAGGGCTCCCTCTGGAGTTGTGCAGTGACCAACTTGACTGTCACACATAGTGTTCTGTAAGTGACCCAAGGCAAAAGGCTCCTGAAGGGTCTAGGCTGGAAATCATAATTATAAGATAACCGGCAAATGAGCAAATGTGAAGATGAATTATTGACATCGGTGGTAACTTGAAGTGTCCTTCCAGTGCTACATGTGTATGGTGGTTTTAACTCTCAAATTCTAGGTGGAACTACCTGCTGAAGTTCAGTTTCTTACCTTGTTAAGGGAAAATATTTCAATGTGGTAGTGGGACAATGTAGTGGTATAATGTCTTTAAACAGACTAAGAGAGAATAAAATTCTCCTGCTTTGTTCTTTTCTTTTTTTGAGCATACATGCCAACTAGATTATTCCATAGGGAGAGTTAGCAATCCCCTTAGTTAGGAATAAAGGGATCTTTATGAAATTTGTGCCTTGAGGCCATGTTATCTGAAGTTACTGCTATTTGGGTGGGAAATTGGAATATTGCAGAGCTTTTTATTCTATAAGTTGTTATACTTTATATTCCTGATAAAGAAGGAAAGATTTTTTTTTCTGTCTGAAGAGAATTATTAAGATCTTGAAAAAGTAAAATAAGTGAATTTCTTGCATAAATTAAATGTCACTGCTAATAGCTCATTCTCAACAATTTTTAAGTTTAAACCAATTACAGAAAAGAATGCAGGTATTCATTCATTTATAATTTGCTTATTGAGATAGAATTCACATATCAAATACACCCTTTTGAAGTGTACAATTCAATGGTTTTTAGTATTTCACAGAGTTGTGAAACCATTACCACTAACTAATTTTAGAATATTTTTGTCTTTCAAAAAGAAATCCCATACCCATTAGCAATCACCTTACTTTCTCCCCTCCTACCAGGCCCTGGCAACTCCTGATCTACTTTCTGTCTCTATGATTTGCCTATTTTGGACATCATACAATATGGTGCATTTTGTGTCATGATTCTTTTACTTACACAATGCTTTCAAGGTTCATACAAGCTGTAGCATATAAGAGTACTTCTTTTTCCTCAAAATTTTTTTATTGTGGTGAAATACATGTAATATAACACACATTTACCATCTTGACTGTTTTCAGGTATACAGTGGTATTAAATACATTCCTAATGTTTTACAACCATCACCATCACCCATCTTCATAACTCTTTTCTTGTAAAGCTGAAACTCTGTACCCATTAAACAATAATTTCCCATTTCCCCCTCCTCCCAGCCCCTGGAAACCACCATTCTACATTCTGTCTCTGTGAGTTTGAGTACTCTAAGTGCCTCATATAAATGGAATCATAAAGTATTTGTCTTTTTGTGACTGGCCTATTTCACTTATTTTACTCAGCATAATGTCCTTAAGGGTCATCCCTGTTACAGTATATGTCAAAATTTTGTTCCTTTTTAAGGCTGAATACTATTCTATTGTGTGTATATACCACATTTTGCTTATCCATTCATCTGTCAATGGCCTTGGGTTGCTTCCATGTTTTAGCTATTATGAATAATGCTGCTGTGAACATGGGTAAACAATTATTTCAGAATTGCTGATCACATGGTAATTATAGTTTTAATTTCTTGAGGAACTGCCATACTGTTTTCCACAGTGGCTGTACCATTTTACATTCCCACTAACAGTGCACAAGTGTTCCAATTTCTCCACATCCTTGTCCATACTTGTTATTTTGGGTTTTTTTGATAGTAGCTGTATGAATTGGTGTGAGGTAGTATTTCACTGTAGTTTTGATTTGCATTTCCCTAATGATTAATGATGTTGCATGTCTTTTCATGTGCTTATTTGCCTTTTGCATCTCTTCTTTAGAGAAATATCTATTCAAGGTCTTTGCCCATTTTTGAGTCAGGCTGGGTTTTTGTTGTTGTTGTTGAGTTTTAGAAGTTCTCTATATATTCTGGATATTAATCCCTTATCAGATATATAATTTGCAAATATTTTCTCCCATTCTTTGGGTTGCCGTTTTGCTCTGTTATTGTTTTTGTTGTACAAAAGTTTTTAATTTAACGAAGTCCAATTTGTCTACTTTTTCTTTTGTTGCCTGTGCCTCTGGTGTCATATTGAAGAAATCATTGCCACATACAATGTTGTGAAGCTTTTGTTCTATGCACTTTTAACTCATATATGTAGTTCTCTATAATATGCCAGGATTTACAAGTTATTCAAAATTTAATATCAGATCAAAAAGAAAAATTGTTAAATATGTATTACAGCAACATGGTTATTATGTTTATGGTTGTGATGTAAGTTAGAAATTAATGTGTTCATAATAGAACTTCTCAGAAATGATATTAATTTCTAAGATGTAGAGTAAATATATAATTTCTCTCTGTTAACTAATAAATAGCTGGATACTTTAAAAGCCACTGTGAATAGAAGTTCTAGTGATTTAGAAGCTCTGAGGAAAAATATTTCCAAAATAAAGAAGGACATTAATGAAGAGACAACAAGGTAAGAAAAAAGGTATTTAAATATGTTTATAGTTTTTGACTATTTCTAGAAAAATTATTGAATATTTGATTTTTTGGTTAAATAACTGTAAAATTATAGCTACTAAATTATTAAACTTAAAAAAATTTTCCTGGGTTTTTCAGTACAAAGGCTTAGGAACAATATTTTTATGGCTTATTATATACGCATTGATAATAAAAAGATTTATGGCAAAAGAAATTTTCAAGTTATATGAAGAAATCTTAGGATAAACTATTCCTTATTTGTTTGCATTAAATATCTTTTAGACATGTTTTCTATTTTTTCCTTATAAATTCTCTATAGGTTACACAAAATTAAAAATCATAATCAGATTGTAAGAAAAAAATTAAAGCAGATAACTGAGAAAACTACGTCTGTAGAGGAGAAAGCTACCAACTTGGAAGACATGCTAAAGGAGGAAGAAAGAGGTGTGAAAGTAAGTTTAGTTTCGTTTTTTTAAAAAAAATCACAGCAGGGCTTCCCTGGTAGCATAGTGGTTAAGAATCCGCCTACCAATTCAGGGGACATGGGTTCGAGCCCTGGTCCGGGAAGATCCCACGTGCCGTGGGGCAGCTAAACCCGTGTGCCACAACTACTGAAGCCTGCGTGCCTAGAGCTGGTGCTCCGCAGCAAGAGAAGCCACTGCAATGAGAAGCCTGCACACTGCAACAAAGACCCAATGCAGCCAAAAATAAATAAATTAAAGAAAAAAATCACAGCAAATTTAGCAATAGTGAATAAATTAGACTCTTGAGATCAGAGGAGAAGGAGGTCTTTTACGAGGCTCTGATTTCTGGGGTGATTGCATTTGTAATTAGATTGTTAAGTTGTTGGACCTCTTTTTATCTTCAGCTCCTAATTCTCCATTTGCTTCACTTTCAGCATTTAACTGTGTCTTCTTTTAGAGGTATAGCCCTTCTATCTTAAATTCCATGTCTTCTCAATGCCTACTGTGTCTCTGTCCCTGTTTGCCATTCCTATACTTTTTTTTTGGCTGCATTGGGTCTTTGTTGCTGCGTGCAGGCTTTCTCTAGTTGCTGCGAGCAGGGGCTACTCTTCGTTGCGGTGCTCGGGTTTCTCATTGCAGTGGCTTCTCTTGCTGTGGAGCACGGGCTCTAGGCACACGGGCTTCAGTAGTTGTGGCTCACGGGCTCTAGAGCACAGGCTCAGTAGTTGTGGCACACAGGCTTAGTTGCTCCGCAGCATGTGGGATCTTCCCGGACCAGGGATCAAACTCCATGTGTCCCTGAACTGGCAGGTGGATTCTTAACCACTGTGCCACCAGGGAAGTCCTTGTATATATGTTCTTACATTGCAAATGCATCTTGAAAAATGCCCGTGTTTTACAACTTATTTCCACCTGATTATCATCTTTTTTGTTTGTGATCAAGTTCCCCCCAGTGGTCTACGTTCATTGCATGTATTTCTTCATCATCTGCTATCTCTTTAACCTCTTCCAGGCTGGCACCATTTATTGGTAAACAGACTTTTAAATGCTAACACTTTTACTAACTTCACTGGCATACCCCTTCTACCTTAACCTCTTTGGCATTCTGGTAGAATTAAAGCCGATTTTTAAGGAACTGGAAAAGGCTGGTTCACCGTTCCCTCTTTGAAAACTTCAAAATTATTTGTGTGACCTATCACTGTAGGCACTACTTTCTGCTTTTACTCTTTTTTTTTTTTTTTTTTTTGCGGTACGCGGGCCTCTCACTATTGTGGCCTCTCCCGTTGAGGAGCACAGGCTCTGGACGCGCAGGCTCAGCAGCCATGGCTCACGGGCCCAGCTGCTCCGCGGCATGTGGGATCTTCCCAGACCGGGGCACGAATACGTGTCCCCTGCATCGGCAGGCGGACTCTCAACCACTGCGCCACCAGGGAAGCCCTGACTCTTTTTTTTGATGGGGGAAGAGGATGGGTAGCTGAAGGTGGTGGTAAAATCCCCCATTTGCTGAGGCTTATATCAAGTATGGTTGCATTTATATTTGGATAGAATCCAGCTTCCTCAGTGTGCTGTTGTATGTTTAAAATTCCTGAGTAGTGAAGTCATGCAACAGTCTTGACTTGAGTGGTATTTGAGTCCAAATCATACA
The DNA here is from genome assembly GCF_964374135.1 of Grampus griseus. NCBI lineage: Eukaryota > Metazoa > Chordata > Mammalia > Artiodactyla > Delphinidae > Grampus > Grampus griseus. Next base: position 57,767,996 of record NC_138998.1, on the reverse strand, counting down.
ACATTATTAAAAAAAGAAAGTTGTGGATTTTTTTTGCCCCTAAGAGCATGATTTTCTGTAGTACATGGAACGGGATAGTATTAGAACTTATTAGAAGTCTGTAAATACTGTGAAGTTTGTATGAAATACACCTTCTGAAGACATAATTAGCTGAATTAGGAAACAATAAGATTGGCAGCATGTGTACTGATTGTGCTGTAGCAGGGCTGGGTTCATAATCTCGTTTTTTGTAGTTATTGGGGTTTTTTGTTTGTTTGAAAAAAATCTCAACTCTATCTATTTTTCTGTGTTATTCACCACCAAGCACTGACTTTAAAACTCTGCCAAGCAGTCTCAGAAGGTCTTAAACCCAGTGAAAATTGTCTATTATATGAAAAAGAATGCATTTTATAAGGTTATATTAGATTATATTTCTTGATTTGTGAAAATTTAAATGTGCCAGTCACAGACTTCTTTTGTTTCATATTGAGGTTCATTGAATGCCAAAGGGAAATATGCTTATCTGGGTATAAGAACACAGAGGGAAATTATTTCAACATTTTAAAATGAGAGCTTTCAATAGATCTTGGCGTGGGAGATCTGTTCGAAACCTAGAATACATTGATGTGACACTGTGAGATCAAGACGGACCTGCCTCCTGAGAAAGGAGAAGTGGGAATAGGGTACCGGTTTCTATTTGCTAGAGGGCTGCACATGTAGGGAAGTCAGCTGCAGGCAAGGTGTAAGGGATAGTGATAGTGCCAGTAGTGTGTTGGGGCCAGCTCTCACCAGCTCACAACAGCTGATAGTTAAATTTTCTGGAATTTTTTAAGTCAGCTGCTAAACATAGCTACTATTAAAAATCAAATTATATAGTCTTACAATTAAATAAATTATATTAAAAATAAAATATGTACTCAGCACATATCACTTCCAAATTATTTTACTGCATTTTACTGTTATCTATGCTTTTAAGGTTACTTAAGACTATTAACATCTGTTATATCTGTCTAGTAGATATACTGCATAATGGTCTGCTATGGCATATCTCTTCCTAGCTCTGCATTTAGAGGAATCATGTTAGTAGCTTGAAACTGGCCATAGTGGGAATAAAATAATCATAGAAATCAGCCTCTTCCCCGTAACCTCCCATCTACTAGAAAGCTGATGGTTAAAATTTATGTGCTCACCACTGGATAGTACCAAAAAGAAGGTGGGAGATTTCTTCCCTTAACACTCTCAAGACTTTAGTAAACTCTGTGAGCTTAGAAGCTGTGTGTCTTCAGTATATTTTATGTTCTAAGGAAACCAGTGGAATGGTCAAGTTCTAAGGCTAAGGTGACATAGGATAGAATTAAGATGACAGATCAAGGTGCATGACACAGGAATAGAAAACTACTATTCTAGTCTACTAGACTGGAGTAGACTACAAGCAATGTTGGGGATTTGTTGAAACTGTGGGAAGGGCTTTATATTCTTAAGGGCTAAAATGAGGGTTCATTTATGACCCCCAAATTATAATATTCATGCAATAAAACATTACAAGGTATTATATTTCATTAATCATTGTTATTCTTATTATCAGGAATTAGAAGTTCAGTTGAACATAGTGAAGGATGTGCTATTTAAGAAAGTTCAGGTATTACAGACTGAGACAATGAAAGAAAAAGCTGTTGTATCTGAAATTGAAGGAACCCGTTCTTCTCTAAAGCACCTCAACCATCAGTTACATAAACTGGACTTTGAAACCTTACAGCAGCAAGAAATTATGTACAATCAGGTAGATGTTACTCTTATGAATGTCTTCATATTGATTTGTTATAATTGTGATGGTCAAGATACTGCAGTGTCCTAAGAAAACAAAGATTTCTAAGAACTCTTGGGGTGGGGGGATAGACAGATGCTGAAGATGGGATACCATGTTAGGTCAGCGAAGGGTGAGGGGACCTTAAAAGCTATTTTTTTTCTTGATCTGAAATAAATAGAGAAGAGGATCGACAGCTCTAGTGAGGGAGACCATGCTTTAAAGGAACCTGGAGCAATTGGACCTGGAGTAAAACAAAACAAGGAATGGGATGTCTGAAACCTAGAAAAACTGTATGTTGGGAATTCCCTGTCAGTCCAGTGGTTAAGACTCCACGCTTCCACTGCAGGGGGTGCGGGTTCAATCCCTGGTCAGGGCACTAAGATCCCACATGCCACACAGCGTGACCAAACAAACAAACAAACAAAACCCCAAACCCCTATGACTGTATGTTGTGCAAACATCGGTATCCCCATCCCCATCCCCACCCCCACCCCCAGACCAAAAAATGTTTTAAATTTTTTTGTTCTATTTATATATTGTCTCATGTTAATTTCTTAATGTCCTCCCTCTCTACGTCTTAATTTCCCCATCTAATGTGTTCTTAGTTTCTCAAAATTAGACTCTAAAGTATAATTTTCAGAATAATTCTTTAGAAGTTCATCATATTTGAAACCTTCATGGCTAACAATTTGTGATTCTTTTTTTGTACTCCTTAGAAAATGTACCCTCAAAAAATCCATATCCATGTAAATCCAGTGGATTTACTGATGTTCCATCATGGGAGTATGATAAATGACCACCTAGCTGCTTTATTATATTTTCAGATTAGTTCTGTGTTACTATCACGTACTCTGGTTGTTGAAGAATAGTTTGCTCTTTCTCCCCTTACAGTAAGAAGGATTTCATCCTATAAATCACTGAAGGGTGAAAGTGACTTTAGTAAATGGTGACATCAGGCCAAATTCATAAGAAAGTATTTACAGTGTTTTTGCATTTATAGAAATGGTTTTAACTGTTTCTTCTTACTAACTTATCTTTAAAACCTGTAACAGGATTTTTACATTCAACAAGTGGAACGCCGAATGTCACGGTTAAAGGGAGATATTAACTCAGAAGAAAAACAAGCCCTTGAAGCAAAAACTGTTGAACTTCAAAAGACATTGGAAGAGAAAAAATCTACATTTAACCTTTTGGAAACACAGATCAAGAAGCTTCATGTAACTTAGTTAAAATACTTTTTATGCTTCAAATATCCTAGTCATCATTTTAAGTCAACATGTTCCTAAGACTTGACTTTGGATAGGATAATTGCCAAGCTACCCATATATATAACAAGTGTATGAGCTAATGCTTATATTTCTATACTGACTATGAGAATGTAACATTACCATTGATTACGCATTTACTGTATGCTAAGTATATGCCTTTAGTATCTTATTTCATTTAATCCTTATAAATGTCTTGTGATGAAGATAATACTTGTTTTACAGATTAAGTAACTTGTCCATGATTACAGCTAGGATTTGATCCGTGGTCCATGTGACTTAAAAATAGTCTTAAATAGTACATGATTTAAAAAAATTGATAAATTCCAGTTTTCTATTATGTATCTGCCATAATAACTTGATTGCTTTTTATGTCTGAAGTGGCATCTAAAAGAAGCTGCTCTTTTATGGGTCATCTATTGTTATTCAAATATTTACTTAGTTACATATTTCAGATGACTCAGTTTTGTTAATAGGTAAAAAATGTTCTTCATCTTTAGGTACTTTAATGTTTATGGCAATATAAAACCTGTGTTAGGGGAATCTATGTAATATAAAACCTATGTTAAAGTGTAACTGGGAAGTAAGAGTGAAGGAGTGAAAACATGGACCTGAATAGGGGGAGAACTACAAAGGTTTAAAAATGTTAAACAGCTGGAAAGGCTAGTGATGAGTGTCCTCTAGTGGTTCTAAGAAGAATTGCCCTGAATTCCTTCAGGGCTACAAAGGTGAAAGGGAGCTACTACTTTTTTAAATTAGGGAAAAAACAAATTAACATGACAAAATATTGGTTTGGTAGCCAAATTGGTAGCCAATATTGGTAGCCTGATTAAATTTTTAGAAGACTGTTTCCTTGGTTTAGTGGAAAAGAGCAGAACCGGTTTTGAATGTCAAGGTTACACCACTAACTGATATTTTAACTTTTCTGAGTCCTAGTTTACTCATTTTAAAATGGAAAACTATATTTAATATTATTTTAGGGCATTTGGGAGAATTAGAAGCAATGTATGTCTTAACACAGTGCTTTTAGTAGGTACTCAATAAATGGTATTTTTTTAATTACATAGAATATGAGAATATTAGTGCTACAGAATAATAGGAGGGTGACATTTGTATCTGGACATGTTTTTTGACCCTAGCCTGAATTGTGTCTGTTTTCCTGTGTGAGGATGGTTCTAGTGTTCCTCCTTTTAGCTACCCTGGGGCTCTGTCCATTATGCAGTTGGCTAGTACTTATGCCTATTCCAGCTGGTTTTGACAGAGAGGTAAATAAATTAATAGAAATGCAAGTGAATTTTTAAAGATATTAAAGCTAGTTAAGCTTCTAATGAAGGTTTTCTCTTCTCAATAGTAGCATTAGATTGTAAAGTCATTCTGCATTCTCTTTCCCATGCCACTCCATCTATTATTTTGAATAGTAGAGACAAATTTCTTCTGGTTGAAAATTACCTTAAATTAAAAATTTCATTCTAAAAGTTAATTTTATGAAATCACATCTTTATGTGAAAAAAAATTCTTAATGTCTTGCTTCAATCTTAAGTCCTGATAGTTCAGAGAAATACAGGCAGTGAGAAGGGCAGGGGAGGGAAGAAGGAAGGGACAGAGGAAGAGAGAGAGAGAAAGAGAGAGAGAGAAGGGAGACAGATCTTGGCAATAGAAACTTTTTGCTTTATGTCCCCTAAGAGGGGCTAAGGGGGACAAAGGGAACAAACCTTGTTCTGGTTCTGAGTGGGAGGGAGGATACAAACTGGTATAAAGCTAGAAAACTAATATCTGAGTATGTATGACCCATTTATTCATTCAGTGGAATTAGATCTTATCTAGCATTTTTCTCTCCAGCAGTATGTGATTATATATGTAATAATAATAATAATAATAGACACTTCCATGTGTCAAACATTGTTGCACATATTCTTTGACAGTAAATTCTTTAACCCTCACAACAACCCAGGTAGGTAGGTATAGTTATCATCTCCATTTTGGAAATGAGGAAACTGAGGAAGAGTATGTTGCCCACTGGGGTTGGATGGCTAATATATAATTAAGGCTGTCTGATTCCAGAGCTTGTAGTTAACCAAGACCCTATGCTTTCTCAGACTGTTAATGTTTTTACCTTCTGAGACTTGGGTTGAATCAAATAATGAACTCCAGAAGGTGAACCATGTATTTAACCAAAGCTTGAACTCCACCCTCCCATTTCTCCCTGTAAATGGCAACGACTTAATAGTTCAGTTTGAACTGTAATCATACATAATATTTCCTAGAATTATTGAACTCAAACTGAACCCAAACATCAATAGATAATAAAAATGAAAATGCTTCTATGTGAACATCCATGTATATTCTATTAGAGACATAAGACCATGAAGGGTGAGATTTATAATATTATATTATTATAAATATTTAATGGAGCATATAGTTTAATGTAAGTCATGTTTAGTAGTATGTATTTAATATTGTTATTTAAAATATGTATTTATGTACCGTTTTTTCCTCTTTACAGAATGATCTTTACTTTATCAAGAAGTCAAATAGTAAAAATCGTGATGAAAAACAGTCCCTCATGACCAAAATAAATGAACTAAACCTCTTCAATGACAGATCAGAGAAAGAACTTAATAAAGCCAAAGCTTTGAAACAGGTGCAATAAAATCATATGTATATATAATATTAAAAAACACATATTTTCATGCTAATTGTAGAAAAATTTAAAATACCAAATTATAAAGAAGAAAATAAGTCACTATAATCACTGTACAGAAGATAAAGTGTTATAGTATATTATTTTCTTTCAGTCTTTTAAAGAAAATTGGCTTTATATATTATATTCAAAAATTTAAAAGTATATTGCACATGTCTTCTAAACATTAATTATCTTTAAAGGCTTCCTACAGTCCATTGCATGAAGTTACCGTAATTTATTTAACCATCTCCTATTTTTGGATATGTGTTTCTAGTGTTTGGCTATTCTAAGTGGTGCTATCATGTACTGTGCACATATTTCGTTGTACAGTTCATGTATCTCCTTAGGATAAATTTCTAGCTGTATAATTATGGTTCAAAAAGTGAATATTTTCGGTGTCTTGAAACTATTTTCAAGCCAAATTGCCTTCTAGAGGGTTCAGTTAATACTCCTACCAGCAGTGTGTAAGCATTCTATTTTACTCACCACCACCAGGGCTGGATAATATAATTTATAAAATTATTGTTAATTTGATGGGCAAACATGGTATCTCATTGTTTTTAGTCTGCACTTTAGAAATTGGTGACATTTTAAAACATTTTATGTTTAAACATAAAATTTAAAATACTTATGTTTCAGTTAAAATGTATAAACATTTTTTTCTAGTATGTTATATTCCATAATTTTTCTTTTGGATTTCTAGTTCATTTTCTTGCCCATATTTCCATTAGGAGGTTTATATGTTTATTTATTTGGTTGTGCTGGGTCTTAGTGGTGGCAGGTGGGCTCCTTAGTTGTGGCTCGTGGGCTCCTTAGTTGTGGTATGCAAACTCTTAGTTGTGGCACACGTGTGGGATCTAGTTCCCTGACAAGGGATTGAACCCGGGCCCCCTGCATTGGGAGTGCAGAGTCTTATCCACTGCGCCACCAGGGAAGTCCCCAGGTGGTTTATATTTTTTAAATGCTTGGCAAAATATCTTCATATGTTAAAATATTAACTCATAAATATTAACTCATAAATATTTGTCCCATTGTCTTTAAATTTCTATTCAGTTTTTTTTGACATAAAAACTTTTTTTAACATTATATGTTTAAGTGTTTTTCCCTGTATAATTTTTATGCTTAGAAACTTTTTCATCACACTAAAAATCAAACAGATATTTACATTTCTAGTGGCTGCACTGGTTTAATCTCTTACATTAAGTTCTTTCATTCATCTGGCATTTATTTTTGGTACATATGAGATATGGGGATCTAATCTTTTCTCCAGCTAACAAGCTTTGTTTTGAATTTGTAAAATATTATATTCTAGAGTGTTTTTTCTGGGCTTTCTATTCTGAAAATTGATCTATTAGTGTGATCTTGTGTCAGCACTCTACTCATGACTGAACTGTTTTAAAATAAAAAGGTATTTACACATTATTTTGTAAGATTTAGTTTAGAATATAAAAATGCTCATCCATTGGGTTTCATATATTTGCTGGACATTGTAACTTTCAATTTTATAAGTTCTTCTTTTTGTTATTTTAGTAAACTTGAATTTAAAATTGAATTATAATAAAAGACTTGGAATAACCATAAACCCTTTCCTTAAAATAAAAATAAAAGGAAAATCAGTCATGACTCAGAGCAATCTAAATTTAACCCTAATTAATATCTTGGTCAATGGTCAAATTAGAAAATGTTATATTTTCAAGTTTGACTTTTGTAGCAATAAAAAGGAAATATATTTTGGTTTGGATATGCAAATTATTATTTCAATATTTGACGATTTTGTTATGTTGATAGGATTTGATGATAGAAGACAATCTTTTAAAACTTGAGGTTAAACGTATTCGAGATATGCTTCACAGTAAGGCAGAAGAAGTTCTTTCTCTGGAAGAAAGAAAACAGCAATTACACACTGCTATGGAAGAACGGAATGAAGAAATTAAGGTTCACAAAAAAATGCTTGCATCACAAATAAGATGTGTTGATCAAGAACGGCAAAATATAAGGTAACAATTAGAGTTTTAAAATCCTGCTCACGAATTTTGAAAACATTAAGAGTAATGTCAGAAGAACTGACTGCTCCCTCCACCACCCTGGATGTCCATCTTTTTCTTATTTGTTTGAAAAAGCTTTTAATATAATACATAGGCCATATTTTAGCTACAAAGCTATGCTTTTCCCTCTCTTTCCTTAGGCTAACTCCTCATTCTTTAGAGTTATCCTTTTACCTTAAGATCATTAATCTCCTTGGAACTGATTTTTGTGTATGGTTTGTGGTAAGGGTCCAATAACATGCTTTCCCTTATGGATACCCGACAGCTGCATTTATTGAAGCAATTTTCCCCTAGAGATTTCGCATTTCTTTTATAAGATTTATTCCTGGATACATGCTATTTTTTCTTAATGTTACTATCAGTGTTATCTCCTTTTAAAGCATTTCATTTTTGGTTTGTTGCTGGTGTATAGAAATGCAGTTGATTTCTGTATATTAAGTATTCAGCAGCCTTGCTTAAATTTTTATTAATTCTGACAATTGATCTGTAGATTCTACTTTCTAGGTATTTCACTGACATCATTTGCAAATAACAGTTTTGTGTCTTCCTTTTCAATCTTTATAACTTTTCTTGTTCTTACTTTATTGTCCTTGTTATCTAACCTCCAGTTCAATGCTGAATAGCAGTGGTGATTGCAGGTACCCTTGTCTTGCAGGTGGTTGATCTTAAAGGGAAAGTTTTAACTGTTTTATCTTTAAGTATCAAGTTTACTATAGTGTTTTTTTGAGATTCTCTTTATAATATTAAGTGAGTTCCCATCTATTTTCATCCTTTGCTAAGAGGTTGTTTTAATTTGTTTAATCAGGAATGAATGTTGACTATTATATGCTTTTTTTGTACTCACTGATATGATGTAGCTTCTTCAGTCTGTTAATATAATTGAATATATTGATGCTTTTTCAAAGTTAAAACAAACTTACATTCCTGTAATAAATACAGCTATTTGTTACATATTACATTTTGTATGTATCTAGATTTGGTTTGCTAATATTTTAATACAATTTTTGCATCTATGCTTATAATTCTCTTTTTCTCTCCTGCCCTTGTCAAATTATCAGGTTATTAAGGTTACATCTACTTTTATAAAATGATCTTTGTGCTTCTTATTTTTCTACACTCTGCATAAGCTTGTAAAAGAGCAGAATTATATCTTTCTTGAATTTTCAAATACCTCACCAGTAAAGCCATTGGACATCTGGAGTTTTTTGAGGGGGATTTTCAACTGTTGGTTTAATCAATTTATTGGTTATAGGACAATGAAGATCTTGTATTTTTTTCTTGAATCTATTTTAGTAAGTTATATATTTTTCCTAGGAAAAAATTTCCATTTCTTCTAAATTTTCAAAGTTATTACCATAAAGTTGTTCACAATATCATTTTATTATATGTTTAATAGCTGCAGTGCTTGTAGCTTTTCATTCCTGATATTGGTTATTGTGACTTCTCTTTTTTGGGTGGGATAAGTCCTGCCAGTAGTTAATGAATTTTATTACTTTTTGAAAAGAATAAACTCTTGCTGATTTTTTTCTATTGTGAATTCATTTTCTATTTTATTAATTGCTGCTCTCACATTTACTATTTCTTTCTTCTATTTTTGTGGATTTATTTTTATGTTCTTTTCCTAACTTCTTGAGATAAGATGCTTAGCTAATTAGTTTTCAACTTTGAAGGCTAAAGCAATTCCCTGAAGTATTACCTGGCTGTATCCCACACAATTCTCTGTAACGGCCAGATAGTAAATATTATAGGTTTTGCTGGCCATACAGTCTCTGTTGCAACAACTTGACTCTGCCACTATGGAGTGTAAGCAGCCCTAGACAATATGCAAATAAATGAGTGTGGCTGTGTTCCACTTTATGGACACCGAAATTTGAATTTCATAGAATTTTCATATTTCATGAAATAGAAACTTTCTCTTGATTTTTCAACCATTGTACATTAAAAAATGTAAAAGCCATTCTTTGCTCATGGGCTGTACAAAAACAAGTAGCAGGTATAGGATGGTTTGCTGACCTTGGCTTTTTATCTCTAAGTGGTACCATTCCACTGTATGTGTCTACCCTAATTTATATATATATTTACCTGTTGATGAATATTTCAGTTGTTTCCAGTTTGGGGCTATTACAGATAAAGCTGCTATGAACATATGTGTTCTTGGTATGGACATATGCTTTCTTTTCTCTTGAGTAGATACCTAGAAGTGGAATAGCTGGATCATATGGTAGGTATTCTCTTTGTCTTTCTGTTCTTTCATTGGTTTTACTGAATTTCCCTTTTTTCCTCTTTGTTTGTAGTATGTATATTCTAATTTAAATTATTTTGTTTATTTTTAAATTCAAAAGAAATTCTAATCTTCCTATCTCTCTGAATACTGAAGATTAGTTACTATTATTTTTTCCTTCCTAAAATAGTTACAACTTTTAGCGTGTTTTACTGCTGTATTTCCTTTCTCCATCTTTCATTTATTATTGAAATCACAGATTATAGTTTCGGGTTGTTATTTGTTTTTAATATTATGTCTCTAGTTTGAAAAGAACTCTTTCTTATAACTTGCATTAAACTGTACAGCCAATTGCCAGCAATAATTTCAACCTAGCTTCATGTTTTACTTGTTTCTTGGTTTAATATTCTTTCATGTATCTTTTGTTATTCTATTTCCTTGGATTCTTATTTCATTTCTCTGGAATATGTTTTGAAACTTTTTCTCAAGAACTGATGTTTTCTGAAATTTTCGAGTCCTTGTATGCTTAAAACATATTTATTCTTCCCCATGTTTGAATTACAGTCGAAGTTTGAAAGTGTTTCATATTCTTCCAGATTAAAGTGTTGTTTATGGGAGATCTGGTTCCAGATAGGGAACCTGGTTTTTGTGTTCTTTCTGGAAGCTTTGGGACAATGTTTTTATTTGGGGGATTTCAGAACTTTCATGGGTGCGTCTGGGTGTTTTATCCTTTTTCATTTTTCTTGTTTGACCCTTAGTGAGCTCCTTCAATTATTTCATTCAAGTCTTTCTTCATATCAGGAAAATATTTTTCTGTTAGTTTTTCAATTTTTTTTCTCACAACACTCTCTCCATCTGTTGCTTATTTTTAGTGGATGCTTAGTCTTCCAGATTTCTTAACTTTTCTCTCATTTTAATTTTTTATTCTCTTTATTCCACTTTTTAAGATATTCCCTCTCGCCCCATTACAATCCTTTCTGTCTTCTCCCCATCCCCTGCCCCTCTGTCTTTCTCCTCTCTCTATATCATTGATTCAGTCTTTCGACCTGCTTCGTTTCCGACCTGGGCCAGTTCACCCTTCCTTAGGCAACCTGGTGGTCCCCCTCTCCCGGGAGGTCACCATGTCGAGGCCCAACTTAGTGCGGACACCCAATTGGCATAGCACACTACAGTACAGAGCTCGTGGGCTCAAGAGATCCTCCTGCCTTAGCCTCCTGAGTGGCTGTCACTACAGGCGTGTGCCCACCATGCCCAGTATTATTTACTACTTTTAAATTAAAAAGTGGAGATTATTTGAGAGAACTCTTATTCTTTCATTGGTTCTTTCTTTTCATAGCAGCCCATTCTTGTTTTACGGGCATTTTTGGATGTAATATCCTTTCATGTTTTAGAAGATACTAATTAGAATACTTTGAAGGTTTTTTTCTATCCCATACATTATCTTTGTTTCTCCTAGGGTCTATTCTGTCTTTGCTCATTTTGTTCTTTTCATTCATACCGTTAGCTTTTCATAAATGCTGATAATCTTTGGCTCTCTGTTATATTTATTAACAAATGCTTAATTGATAATCATGGTGATTGGTATAGCTGGCTGGTATGGGTTTCTTCTGCAATTAGGTAGATTGCTTTTTCTAACAGGTCTCTCCCCTAACTGGGAGGGCTGACTGTAAGCTCTGGGCTAGTCTGTCCTGTAAGGAGCATAAGGGGTTTATTTTGGGCAACGAAAGGTTTCATTTCTGGCTGGCACTGCCTTTCTCTTTTATTAACCTCCATTGTTGTGGAAGCCTGGAATTACTTCATGCTCTTTTTTGCTTTTCTCTCCAGCTTCAACATACAATGTTAGGAACTCTGGTAATTTTGAGGGTTATCACTGGAGCATAAATAATTCCTGCCAACATTTCTATGTACTTTGAGGGGTTGAGGAGAGTGGCCCAGATGTTCTATAGGCAATCCTTTTATTAATTACCTTGACAGTAGCCTCAGAGATCACTCTTGCTCTTTTTATTTCTTATTACTGAGTTTGGATTTTCTCCAGACTTCTTTGGTGAAAAATGGCTCTTATTACTATATAATCTTCTGAATCTCCATTTTTTTTCATCCTGTCAATCATATCCCATTTGTTTTCCATTTTTCATGAATTCATGAAAAAATTTTCTTTCTTTTCCCAGAGCTGTGGTGGGTTTTTTGGTTTATTTTTCTTTTAATCTTTTCCATTTTAGGAAGGAGGAGAGAGATTCTTGTGCTCAGTCTACCATCTTAAGCTAGAAGGCCAACAAGACTTGTCTTTTAAAATCACATAAAGGATGAGTAAATATTTTCTGATGAAACAATAATAATACTTAAAAATAAGCAAAGCTGTAACTTCTGATACTTAATATATTTTACCATAAACTTTCTTTAGGAGTAGGAACCTGGTATGTTGAAGATTTCTTTTCACCATGATTGGAAGGCTTATTTTCATGAAGTTGTAGCAGGCAAACAAGTCACTGTCCATGTTGCTGTGCATATATTAACATTCTTAGTATTATTATTATATAAGTTAAAAAATAGTTTAAAAATATAAATTTACTGGAATAGAAGGAAAAAAGTAACAAGCAGATTTAAAAATCAAAATCTTAGTAGACAGTTCTCCAAAGGTTTCTCATATTTCTGCATGCCTTGCAAGGAGAGGCACTGGCTTTCCTGTTCTGGAAAGACAAAGGAGCAAGGTAAAAACCTACAAGACCAAATAAATGAAGATGAAATAGGTAACCTACCTGAAAAAGAATTCAGAGTAATGATAGTAAAGATTATCCAAAATCTCGGAAACAGAATGGAGAAAATACAAGAAGCATTTAACAAGGATCTAGAAGAACTAAAGAGCAAACAGTGGCAAACAACACAATTACTGAAATTAAAAATACTCTAGAAGGAAACAATAGCAGAATAACTGAGGCAGAAGAATGGATAAGTGACCTGGAAGATAAAATGGTGGAAATAATTGCCAGGGAGCAGAATAAAAAAAAAAGAATGAAAAGAATTGAGGACAGTCTCAGAGACCTCTGGGACACCATTAAATGCACCAACATTCGAATTATAGGGGTCCCACAAGAAGAAGAGGAAAAGAAAGGGTCTGAGAAAAAATTTGAAGAGATTATTGTTGAAAACTTCCCTAACATGGGAAAGAAAATAGTCAATCAAGTCCAGGAGGCACAGAGAGTACCATACAGGATAAACCCAAAGAGAAACACACCAAGACACATGTTAATCAAACTATCAAAAATTAAATACAAACTATTAAAAGCAGCAAGTGAGGGCTTCCCTGGTGGTGCAGTGGTTGAGAGTCCGCCTGCCAATGCAGGGGACACGGGTTCGTGCCCCGGTCCAGGGAGATCCCACATGCCGCGGAGTGGCGAGGACCGTGAGCCATGGCAGTTGAGCCTGCACGTCTGGAGCCTGTGCTCCGCAACAGGAGAGGCCACAACAGTGAGAGGCCCACATACCGCAAAAAAAAAAAAAAAAAAAGCAAGGGAAAAGCAACAAATAACATACAAGGGAGTCCCCATAAGGTTAACAGCTGTTCTTTCAGCAGAAGCTCCACAAGCCAGAAGGAGTGGGAGGACATATTTAAAGTGATGAAAGGGAAAAACCTACAACCAAGATTACTCTACCCAGCAAGGATCTCATTCAGATTCGAAGGAGAAATTAAAACCTTTACAGATAAGCAAAGTTTAACAGAATTAAGCACCACCAAACCAGCTTTACAACAAATGTTACAGGAACTTCTCTAGGCAGGAAACACAAGAGAAGGAAAAGATCTACAAAAACAAATCGCAAACAATTAAGAAAATGGTAATAGGAACATACATATCAATAATTACCTTAAAGGTAAATGGATTAAATGCTCCAACCAAAAGACACAGAATGACTGAATGGATACAGAAACAAGACTCATACATATGCTGTCTACAAGAGACCCACTTCAGACCTAGGGACACATACAGAGTGAAAGGGGATGGAAAAAGTTATTCCATGCAAATGGAAATCAAAAGAAAGCTGGAGTAGCAATTCTCATATCAGACAAAGTAGACTTTAAAATAAAGACTACTAGAAGAGACAAGGAAGGACACTACATAATGATTAAGGGATCAATCCAAGAAGAAGATATAACAATTGTAAATATTTATGCACCCAACATAGGAGCACCTCAATACATAAGGCAAATGCTAACAGCCATAAAAGGGGAAATCGACAGTAACATAAAAACAGTAGGGGACTTTAACACCTCACTTTCACCAATGGACAGATCATCCAAAAGAAAATAAAGAAAGAAACCCAAGCTTTAAATGACACATTAAACAAGATGGACTTAATTGGTATTGATCGGGCATTCCATCCAAAAACAAAAGAATACACTTTCTTCTCAAGTGCTCATGGAACATTCTCCAGGATAGACCATATCTTGGGTCACAAAATCAAGCGTTGGTAAATTTAAGAAGATTGAAATTCAATCAAGTATCTTTTCTGACCACAACACTATGAGTCTAGATATCAATTACAGGAAAAAAATCTGTAAAAAACACAAACACATGGAGGCTAAACAATACACTACTAAATAACCAAGAGATCACTGAAGAAATCAAATAAGAAATCAAAAAATACCTAGAAACAAATGACAATGAAAACACAATGACCCAAAACCTATGGGATGCAGCAAAAGCAGTTCTAAGAGGGAACTTTATAGCAACACAATCCTACCTCAAGAAACAAGAAACATCTTGAATAAACAATCTAACCTTACATCTAAAGCAATTAGAGAAAGAAGAACAAAAAAACCCAAAGTTAGCAGAAGGAAAGAAATCATAAAGATCACATCAGAAGTAAATGAAAAGGAAATAAAGGAAACGATAGCAAAGATCAATAAAACTAAAAGCTAGTTCTTTGAGAAGATTAAATTGATAAACCATTAGGCAGACTCATCAAGAAAAAAAGGGAGAAGACTGAAATCAATAGAATTAGATATGAAAAAGGTGAAGTAACAACTGACACTGCAGAAATACAAGGGATCATGAGAGATTACTACAAGCAACTATATGCCAATAAAATGGACAAGCTGGAAGAAATGGACAAATTCTTAGAAAAGCACAACCTTCTGAGACTGAACCAGGAAGAACTAGAAAATATAAACAGACCAATCACAAGCACTGAAATTGAAACTGTGATTAAAACTCTTCCAACAAACAAAAGCCCAGGACCAGATGGCTTCACAGGCAAATTCTATCAAACATTTAAAGAAGAGCTAACACCTATCCTTCTCAAACTCTTCCAAAATATAGCAGAGGGAGGAACACTCCCAAACTCATTCTACAAGGCCACCATCACCCTGATACCAAAACCAAAGATGTCACAAAGAAAGAAAACTACAGGGCTTCCCTGGTGGCGCAGTGGTTGAGAGTCCGCCTGCCGATGCAGGGTCACGGGTTCGTGCCCTGGTCCGGGGAGGATCCCATATGCCACGGAGTGGCTAGGCCCATGAGCCATGGCCGCTGAGCCTGCATGTCAGGAGCCTGTGCTCTGCAACGGGAGGGGCCACAGCAGTGAGAGGCCCGCGTACTGCAAAAAAAAAAACAAAAAAAAACTACAGGCCAGTGTCTCTGATGAACATAGATGCAAAAATCCTCAACAAAATACTAGCAAACAGAATCCAACAGCACACTAAAAGCATCATACACCATGATCAAGTGGGGTTTATCCCAGGAATGCAAGGATTCTTCAATATATGCAAATCAATCAATGTGATACACCATATTAACAAACTGAAGGATAAAAACCATTATGATAATCTCAATAGATGCAGAAAAAGCTTTCGACAAAATTCAACACCCATTTATGATAAAAAATTCTCCAGAAAGTAGGCATAGAGGGAACCTACCTCAACATAATAAAGGCCATATATGACAAACCCACAGCCAACATCGTTCTCAATGGTGAAAAACTGAAACCATTTCGTCTAAGATCAGGAACAAGACAAGGTTGCCCACTCTCACCACTATTATTCAACATGGTTTTGGAAGTTTTAGCCACAGCAATCAGAGAAGAAAAAGAAATAAAAGGAATCCAAATCAGAAAAGAAGTAAAGCTGTCACTGTTTGCAGATGAAATGATACTATACATAGAGAATCCTAAAGATGCTACCAGAAAACTACTAGAGCTAATCAATGAATTTGGTAGAGTACCAGGATACAAAATTAACACACAGAAATCTCTTGCATTCCTATACACTAATGATGAAAAATCTGAAAGAGAAATTAAGGAAACACTCCCATTTATCACTGCAACAATAAGAATAAAATACCTAGGAATAAAGCTACCTAAGGAGACAAAAGACCTGTATGCAGAAAACTGTAAGACAATGATGAAAGAAATTAGAGATGATCAAACACATGGAGAGATGTACCATGTTCTTGGATTGGAAGAATCAACATTGTGAAAATGACTATACTACCCAAAGCAATCTACAGATTTAATGCAGTCCCTATCAAACTACCAATGGCATTTTTCACAGAACTAGAACAAAAAAATTGCAGAAAAGATCCTGAATAGCCAAAGCAATCTTGAGAAAGAAAAACGGAGCTGGAGGAATCAGGCTCCCTGACTTCAGACTATACTACAAAGCTACAGTAATCAAGACAGTATGGTACTGGTACAAAAACAGAAATATAGATCAATGGAACAGGATAGAAAGCCCAGAGATAAAACCAGGCACATATGGTCACCTTTTCTTTGATAAAAGAGGCAAGAGTATACAATGGAGAAAGACAGCCTTTTCAATAAGTGGTCCTGGGAAAACTGGACAGCTACAGGTAAAAGAATGAAATTAGAACACTTCCTAACACCATACAAAGAAATAAACTCAAAATGGATTCAAGTCCTAAATGTGAAGCCAGACACTATAAAACTATGAGAGGAAAACATAGGCTGAACACTCTATGAATAAATCACAGCAAGATCCTTTGTGACCCACCTCCTAGAGAAATGGAAATAAAAAAAAAATAAATGGGACCTAATGAAACTTAAAATCTTTTGCACAGCAAAGGAAACCATAAAAAAGATGAAAAGACAACCCTCAGAATGGGAGAAAATATTTGCAAACAAAGCAACTGACAAAGGATTAATCTCCAAAATATACAAGCAGCTCATGCAGCTCCATATCAAAAAAACAAACAACCCAATCCAAAAATGGGCAGAAGACCTAAATAGACATTTCTCCAAAGAAGATATACAGATTGCCAACAAACACAGGAAAAGATGCTCAACATCACTAATCATTAGGGAAATGATTAGTGATGTTGAGCAAATCAAACAAAACTACAATGAGGTATCACCTCACACCAGTCAGAATGGCCATAATCAAAAATTTACAAACAATAAATGCTGAAGAGGGTGTGGAGAAAAGGGAACCCTCTTGCACTGTTGGTGGGAATGTAAATTGGTACAGCCACTATGGAGAACAGTATGGAGGTTCCTTAAAAAACTAAAAACAGAACTACCATATGACCTAGCAATCCCACTACTGGGCATATACCCTGAGAAAACAATAATTCAAAAAGAGTCAGGTACCACAATGTTCTTTGCAGCACTATTTATAATAGCGAGGACATGGAAGCAACTTAAGTGTCCATCGACAGGTGAATGGATATAGAAGATGTGGAACATATATACAATGGAATATTACTCAGCCATAAAGAGCAATGAAATTGAGTTATTTTTAGTGAGGTGGATGGACCTAGAGTCTGTCATGCAGTGAAGTAAGTCAGAAAGAGAAGAACAAATACCATGTGCTAACACATATATATGGAATCTAAAAAAAAAAATGGTTCTGATGAACCTAGGGGCAGGAAAGGAATAAAGACACAGACATAGAGAATGGACTTGAGGACACGGGGGCTGGTGAAGGGTAAGCTGGGATAAAGTGAGACAGTAGCGTTGAGATATATACACTACCAAATGTAAAATAGAGAGCTAGTGGGAAGCAGCTGCATAGCACAGGGAGATCAGCTCCGTGCTTTGCGACCACCTAGAGGGGTGGGATAAGGAGGTTGAGAGGGAGACGCAAGAGGGAGGGGAGATGGGGATATATGTATGCATATAGATGATTCATTTTGTTATACAGCAGAAACTAACACAACATTGTAAAGCAATTATATTCCAATAAAGATGTTAAAAAATTTTTTTTGGTAAAAAAGAAAATTTATCATCTTAACCATTTAAAAATGTACAGTTAGTAGTGTTAGTATTTTCACATTTTTGAGCAATAGATCTGCAGAACTTTTTCATCTTATAAAACTGAAACTATCTTTTAAAACTTTTTGGTAAAAAACACATAAAATTTACCATCTTAACAATTTTACAATGTACAGTTAGTAGTGTTATATATTTTCACATTGTTGAGCAACAGATCTTCAGAACTTTTTCATCTTGTAAAACTGAAACTCTATACCCATTAAATATTACCTTCCCATTTCCCCCTTCCCCCAGCCCTTAGTAGCCACTATTCTTTCTGTATGAATTTGACTACTTTAGATACCTCACATAAGTGGAATCATGTAGTATTTCTTTTTGTGACTGGTTTATTTCATTTAGCATAATGTCCTCAAGGTTCACCATGTAGCATGTGACAGAATTTCCTCTTTAAGGCTGAATAATATTCCATTTTATGTATCTTATTCATTTGTCTGTCCATGGGCATTTGGCTTGCTTCCGCATCTTGGCTTTTGTGAATAATATACGAACATTGGTGTGCAGATATCTCTTTGAGAACCTGCTTTAAATTCTTTAGGATATATACCCAGAAGTGGGATTGCTGGATCATATGGCTCTTCTAAGTTTTTGAGGAACTGCCATGCTTTCCATAGCATTTGCACCATTTTACTGTCCCACTAATAGTGCTTAAAGGTTCTGTTTCTCCACTTCCTCACTAATACTATGTTGGGGTTTTTTTTTTTTTTCTTTTTCTTTTTGATAGTAGCCATTCTTATGGGTGTGAGGTGACATCTCATTGTGGTTTTGATTTGCACTGGACCATCTTTTAAAAGATGTTTGGATAGTGAGCAGCCTTGGGAGCTAGAGATAGTATCTCCCTCTGCAGCAAAGGTTAGGTATGTTTGCTTACTTTCCATTATAAAATATTTGGATTAACTAAGCTTGAGGTTCTTCAGTTGTGACATAAACCTGCTGTATGTGCAGCATCCATTTGAGCTCCTCCTCACCTGCATGGCACTTTGGGAGTGAGGGGAACTAATGCAAATAGGAAGCTCATGCTACTTGGTGTGCCATCAGTGATAAAGGCCTTTTCCTCTGACCCAGAAATCTTGTGTTTTTTTGCCAGCATCCATGAAACTGTGGCAGGCTAACTTGTTAGCTTTCAAATTGGGTGAAATCTGAGACCCTTCACACTGAATTATAAAATTGCAATGTGAGAATATATTTAAACTGTTTGAGT